>NC_134564.1:21405447-21524649 GCF_025594145.1 Primulina tabacum
CTTTTTGGAGTGATTTTCATTCAGCCATCATGCCCTATTTATAGGTGATTTTGTTCCCTTCATCTCCCTCATGGCCGAACTCTTGCTCCCCAAGAAAGAATTTATTGTGGTCAAGCTCCATCTCAAGCACCAAGGGTCATTTCCTGCATCATTAATGTGTCCTAGTCTCTTAACTCCTCCCTTAGCTCCTTCATGGTTTAACTCAAAGGTCATCTCCTGCATACTAAGTATGTCCAAACTCTTAGCTCTTCCCTTAGCTCCTTCATTAGTTATCTCAATGGTCACTTCCTGCATAATAAGTTTGTCCAATTCCTTGGCTCATCTTTTAGCTCCCTTTTTGGTCTTGTTAGGACAAGCTTGGTTGAACTTCTTTGAGCTAAAACATCGAGTCCTTGAGCTGGGGTTTTACTCCTCCAGTGATAACACTTCGATCGATGCGGTTACTTGTAGCTTGGCCTCCCGTTGAGGAGCTTTGAAGCTACTTCCTCGAGTTAAATTTACTGAAAATCTAAGTTAACATTCAAGTTTTATAGTTAGAATGAAAGTTGTTAAGCTTAGTTTAAGTTAAATTTCAAGTTTGAATTTCTTACATGATCTGCTTCGGATCGGAAAAATCCTGGGTTCTCACACTAATCACTACATTGATCAAACCCTAAACCCCTCCCCAAGCTTACGGCCGCCCCTCCCTCTTCCTGCAACACTTTTAAAATATTCTCCATCAGCAACCACCGAAATCCTCCTAATTTTCAAGAAGAATCCTTACCCGCCTCTCCGGTGCTCGGTCTACGTCTCGTTTGTTTGGTTTTTCGTGCGCTTTAACACAAAGGCACGCCTTGTATCTATTTTTCTCATAATTCACACCATTTATATGCTGAAATATTTGTAGATGCATGAGATATATGTCTTGAGGTTTTGTTTTATGCAAGGATTTGAAACGAAAATGAACCCTTTTGCTTCATTCTCAAATGTTCTAGCGTTTGTGCGAGGGGGCTGCCAATTTTTATGTAGCTAAGGGCTTTCCATGTCGAGTAAAGGGAGAAATTAAGGCTAGAGTCGAGGTTTAGTCGAGTCTTGGTGAGGGCCGGTCGATCCTAGAGTGTTTATGTGATGGTTGTGGCTAAATCGGGCAGTGCTTATTTTCCGTTAACTCGAGTGTGGCTGATTGCATGGGTAGTAGGCGTGAGTTTGGAGATATGATTTTTATCGTAAAACCGCACAAGTTTTGAAATTCCTATGTCACAAAATTCGTCCCCCTCTGTTATTTCAAATTCTACGATTTATTGTTTGGTTTTCTGAAAATGTGTTAAACATATGATTTGTAGCACTCTATGTTGTATTTGATTTGATAGCAAGTTCTTAATTTTCTGATAAGAAATGAGAGAGATATGAATTTTATCGTAAAACCGCACAAGCTGTGAAATTCTTATGTCACAAAACTCATCACCCTCTGTTATTTCGAATTTTGCGACTTATTGGTTGGGTTTCTGAAAATGTGTTCAACATATGATTTGTATCACTCTATATTATCTTCGATTAGATAGCAAATTCGTAATTTTCAGATGAGAAACGATGGAGATATGATTTATTTCGTAAAATCGCTCAACCTGTGAAAATTGTGTGCATACGCTGGAGATTTTCAGCAACCTTTGAGCTTGTTTTGCGGGTCATAAGTTGTCTGGAACTGGTGGTTTATAGGCTGGCCATGTAGTTTTAAGTCACGGTTTAAGTTGGGCAAGATTTGGTTAAGTTTCGAGTTGATTCGAGCTAAAATCGGGACTCCGATCCAAGTTTTAAAATATATCAATTTTTGAAACGAGCTCGAGTTTACGTCTAATTAATACTTTTAAATATGTTTTGGATGTTTTAAGGAGTTTGGTAAGTTTCCGGTCGAATTTAGAGGTCCAGGGGTGAACCAGTCATTTTGGATTCCAGGGGAAAAATGGTCATTTTGCACCCGGAGTGAGATTTTAGTCATGGCAGCGTCCCGAGCACAAATTTATCGTGTTTTAAATGTTTATGCATCATGATCATGATTTTTATGAAATTACGATATATACGTTGCATGCTTGATTTCAAGAAAAATTTACGCATGTGCATGATTTTGATAAGTGATGAAAATGATGATGTTTTGAAGGATGAGAATTAGTTGTGGCTATCGAAGTATATGTAAATGTTTAAGACGTATATGTAAATGATGATGATGAGGCCTAGGCACAGTGGATGAGTAATATTGTGGCTGATGTTCGACAGCCGCCGGGTACCGCGGTTCTATGTATGATTCCATCATAAATGATGTACGATAGTCACCACTAATGAACTGAATTCACCAAAGGAAATGATGTACAATGATGAATGATGTATAATGATGAATGATGATAATGATGAGCTGTTTGATATGTAATAATTTCGTATGACATGTCTGCATTTACGCTTTTAAAGTTCATGAAAGGTATGTTGACTACAATATATTTTCATTGTTGTGTGCTATGTAAATGTACTTGCTATTAACGTTACAGTTGTTTTGGGTCTTTAGATTCACTAGGTGTGAATGATGAAGGTGAGCATATCGATGAGGAGACTGGAGGTGATGATGACTGAACGGGTGGAGTTGGTGGCGCACGCTAACCCGAGGACCTTGTATTCTTCCGCAATAATATGATTTTATTAGAAACGTTTAAACAATTTTTAGTTGGTTGATGAATTTATTTTGTTGATGGTTTTTGGACAGATTTTGATATGTTGAGCGTTTTACATTTTTAAACGATAATTGTTTAGGTTGGTTGCCTTTTTCATAATTTTAACTGTAGTTATTTTATTCAGCAGTGAGATGATTTTACAAAATGTATGTTTCGAATTTTATAGTTTTATATCGGTATGGTTTCGGCCATAACATTTAAAAAAAATGTCCAGTAGAATTTAAAAAATGATGCAGACGTTTCATCAATCAACAAGGCCTCCATCATATTCATGCTCCACTGGATCAATCCCATCTAATGACTCACCAAACTTTAACCTTGATAACAAATAATACATGTAAAATCACATGCAACAGTGAAAATATTTTTACTTAAAACAATTTAATTAAAATACATAGGAAATTTGTTAACTTGCATGCATGTGGTTCATGCGGACTTCAAATTTTCGCGACTTTATAATCTCCCCCCCCCCCCCCCCCAATAGATTTAATTTCTTCCTCAAAATTCGCTTATCCTCGATAATCAAAAAGTTTAGACTCTTAATTCTAGTATCTCAATAATCCACTGCGCTCCTCTGATAAAATAAGTTTTAGGTTGTCCTTATGTCTCCTCAATCCTAATTAAATTTGCCTTCAAGATCCTCGTTTGCGAATCGCGACTTAAAACGATCTATGGTGGCTTAGTTCTATTTTACTATAACTCAAATTTCGACTTTTCTTACAAATCTCAGTATTAGAAATGGAGGCCCAAACTTATCGTATCTTACATTCCTTATATTATACCCAAGATATTCATCAACTTATTATATTTCAACATTAAAATCCCAAAAGCATCATTTCTTAATTTTATTGAACCCAAGGTATTCTAAGGCTTTAAATCCAAATATTAGCATTTATGCAGTCCAACTTAAGAGATCTTAGCACCCAAAATTTACTAATCGACTTCTATCCTGGGTAATATTCTTAGTAATTAAACCTTATCTCAAACCCGATTTAATATTAGTCTAAGATTCTTGAATCGAACATTTATCTTACGCCACATGTAACGTCTGTGAATTTAAAATGCTGAAAATATATATTTTTTTTTGTAAAATCTCTCATTTTCATTTTAAATATTTTGCATTCATGCAACCCTACTGAAAATAATATAATTTAAAAATAAGCGTAAATATTTATCAATTAAAATAGTGCACTTTAAAATGGCCAAACTCGACCAACAGAAAAAGCGTAAACATGATGAGTAAAAATACTAGTGATCATCATCGTATCAAAACCAATGTATAAAAATGCTCATGTCCTCTCAAATCTCCAAAAATCATAATGTGCGGAAGAAATATAGTCCTCGAGTCGTGCGCACGCATCTAGTCCTACCTGCTCTGAGTTCGCCACCTCCAGTCCCCTCGAAAACATGCTCACCTGCATCACACACACCTAGTGAGTCTAAAAACTCAACACACCTGTACCGGGATAACAAGTACATATACACAGCACACAACAATGAAAATATAATGTAATCAACATATCTTTTATGAACTTAAAAAGCGTAAATGTAAACGTGTCATATGAAATCATAATAGGTCAAAACAGCTCATCGTAACATCATTCCCTTATACATCATTTCTTTTATTGAATTCAGTTCATTAGTTGTGACTTTCGTAACAGCTTTATCGTTCATCATTATACGATGGATCCATCTACATAAAACCGTGGTACCCGACGGCTGTCGGACATCAGCAACAATATTACCCATCCAATGTGCCTAGGCTTCATAATTGCATTTAGATATATATCTTAAGCATTTACATATACATCGTTAGTTACAACCAATTCTCATCCTTCAAAACATAATCATTTTCATCACTTAACAAAATAATCCATATACGTGAATTTTCTTAAAATCAAGCACACAGCGTAATTTTCATAATTTCATAAAAATCATAATAATGATGCATAAACATTTAAAAGCTTGATAAATTTGTGCTCGGGAGCTGCCGGGATTAAAATCTCACCCCGGGTGCAAAATGACCATTTTGCCCCTGAAAACCCAAAATGACCATTTTACCCCTGGACTTCTAAATTTTGACCCGAAGCTTTACAAACTCCTTAAAACATCCCAAAACATATTTATAAGCATTTCTTAAGCGTAAACTCGAGCCCGTTTAAAAACTTAACCCATTCGTTTTAAAACTTGGACCGGGGTCCCTGTTTTAACCTGAATCGACCCGAAACTTAACCAAATTTTCCCAAAATTTTGCCATACCTAAGACACACTCTAGCAGACCTTAAAGCTCAAATTCCAGCCAAATATGACTCCATAAATCATAACCACAAGCTGATGGAAATCTGCATAGCCCCATTCGAAAACCCTAGGTGCACAGCCCTCCATAATTTCGTCCCTAGCTCAAGACCGAGCGGACCAGCCCCTAACCAACCTCTCCTAGACCACCCTAGTACCGTACTGGACCCAACCATCCCAAGGACTCAGCCCCATGCACGCTAGAAATCATATCCTCTCGCTAGTCACCCAAAACACCCAACCGTGATCTCCCCTTCGCTTGTCTCCCTCGTTTGGCCCTAGAGTCAAGATCAGCGGTGTTTTAGCCCTTCCAGATCATGACTCAGACCCATGAGAGACAAGTCCAAGGCCTGGAGTTGCCCTCGCACCGTCGGCTTTCCTTCCCTTCACTCGATCTACCCGAAGCCTTGCATGAAGCCTTCTATCCGGACATTCCCCTCTCACACTCGACCACTCGAGGCACCAGCACTATCACACCTCTATCGTCAAAGTATACAGTCCCTTAAGGTCCTAATACTTGCAGCCCCTTGCACCAAATGAAAGGGATCGATTTTAGGTGCACGAATTTGCAACGGAAGCAACAAAATTTTCGAAAATCATATTTTCTAGCATAAAATTTCGAGCACCTCTAGTACTAGTGTGTAGAAAATACAAAAACACAAAATATGACATTCATAGTATGTTTAGAAAATATACCTATCAATCTTAAAAGATTGATGATGGCTCCAACTTAGTTGTCAAACAACTAAGCTCTTCAAAGGATGACAATCTACAAGCTTCCCCTTGTTCTTGAATCTTTCCTTCAAAATTAGGTCCACCTCCAACAAGCTAGAACCACTCTAATTTTGCACTAGAAAAATTAGAGCATTTTTCATTGAGAAGTGTGTGCTTTCATCAACAATTGAAGAAGCAAAAATGGAGGAGAATAGGGCAAGAATTTTCGTCCATGGTGAGGGGAGGAGAGAGAGAGAAGAGTTTTTCTTGGTTGTGGAAAAAGTTAAAGCCAAAAGGTTGCATGCCAAGCCTTGAACATTGAAAAAGTTGTCTCCCAACTCTTCACCTCCCCATGCACATTCTATTTGGGCTTGTAACAATTACAAGGCCCATGGACTTTAATTTAATTGTCTCAAACAACTTTGAGACCAATTAAACCTTACTTGATTTTACTCAAGCCCACTAGTTTAATAATTATTTCTAATTGGGCTCTACAAGGCCCAATGTTGTTTAATTAATCCAACACTTGAATCAATTTAATTATTTGGACTCTACTAGGTCCACTAGTGTTTAATTAATTCAATACTTGAATTAATTTATTTTAGTCCATAATAATGTATATGAAAATCACAATTTTCAAATACATTACTCGTTTGGTCAACTTTTAATTTAGGAACACTTCCTCAAATTAAAAGTTACATTCTCCTTATAGAAGTCATACTTCTATTTTATTTACACTTATAAACTCCTTTATAAGCCGTTCAACACATTGAACTATTTTACATCTCAACGGGATCTAAAAAGTTAACACTTTTGTGACCCTCAATGGTTCATTGATACAACTAGCCGTGGGTTCACATCTCCATGTGATTTGGACTAAACATGTCCTTATTTGAGCATACCCCAATTGCTCCATTCTTACTTATCAACTGCTTGATAATAAGAACGTCAGAACTCAAGTCTGATAGTACCCAACCAATCATGTTAAACGCCTAGCAGCATCGCTCACATGATTTTCTAGGTATCAAATGATAGTGCCTGCAAGAACCATTCAATTATGGTTAGCGTACATTACGGTCCCTTCAACTCATATATCCCGTCCGATTCGACAACCATTGGTATATCGAGAGTTGTCAATGAATCGATACTATGTGTCATGTTGTAGTTGCATCGATGGTGTAATCTATGAAACCCCTTTCATAATTACCACCATACTCTGATCAGAGATTTCATACTACATACACATAGGATATCCATACCCGAAGGTAAGCGGTGAATCCCCGACTACAATGCATCGACTCCTATATGTTTCGACAAAACACCCAACCTTGCCACCTGATGACCCCTTGAGAGTCGGTAAACAAGTCAAAGTGTAATGCTAGCACATAGAGTCTCAATGTTGTCCCGGGTCATGAGGACTAATGGTGTACAACCATAAACTAGGACGTTTCCACTCGATAAGTGAGAACAACTTGGAAAGTCCTTTATGGAGGGTTGTTCAATGCACTTTACCAGGAGAACCTATTTGCATGCTCGGACATCACAATGTTCCCTACCAATGAAACATGATACTCACATCGCAAATACTAGTCTCGAACTCGAGCGGCCTATATCCTTCTTAGTGGCGGCTGAATCGACTAGGAACTGTTTAGAATATACAGTATTCCAAATACGAGTTTCATGATACTCATCATATGAGCATCTCATATTCTTTCTACTATTTGTATATTCAAGGGTTTTATTTATGCAACTAGCATGGGTATACAGATAAAAATGCGCCAAAATAATAATTTCAAATATTATTAAAATAAAGATTGTTTAGACATAGAGTTTCATTGTGAATACTCGGCCAACATTTGGCTCGACGTGCACCTACTCTAACAATCTCCCACTTGCACTAGAGCCAACTACCCATATGCTTCAAACCCATCAATTCGCGACGCTACTCGAATAATGGTCCAGGTAAAGGCTTAGTTAGCGGATCAGCAACATTATCTGCGGAGCCGACTTTGTCAATCGAGACATCTCCTCTTTCCACAATCTCTCAGAGGATGTGGTACTGTCTCAATACGTGTTTGGATTTCTGATGAGACCTTGGCTCCTTTGCTTGAGCTATAGCTCCCGTGTTGTCACACAACACCGGGACAGGAGCAACTCCATTAGGAATGACGTCCAACTCTTAGACGAAATTCCTTATCCAAACAGCCTCCTTTCCTGCATCTGATGCAGCAATGTATTCAGTCTCAGTGGTGGAATCCGCAGTAGTGTCTTGCTTGGAACACTTCCAAGAGACAGCAGCACCATTGAGCATGAATACGAACCCAAAGGTTGACTTCGAGTCATCGATATCGCTTTGGAAGCTAGAGTCGGTATAGCCTTCCAATTTCAGTTCTCCACCCCCATAGACCAAGAACAACTTATTGGTCCTTCTCAAATACTTGAGGATGTCTTTCACAGCTTTCCAGTGTGGAAGACCAGGGTTCGATTGATATCTACTCACTACACTTAGTGCAAAAGCCACGTCAGGACGTGTAGATATCATCCCATACATGATGCTACCAATAGCAGATGCATAAGGAATGCGTGTCATCGCCGCTATCTTTGCATCAGTCTTGGGACACATAGACTTGGATAGGGACATGCCATGACACATTGGTAGATGTCCTCTCTTGGACTCTTCCATCGAGAACCGCTTCGCGATGGTATCAATGTATGTGGACTGGGTGAGACCAAGCAATCTTTTCGATCTATCTCTATAGATCTGTATTCCCAATACAAAAGATGCTTCACCCAAGTCCTGCATCGAGAACTTACTCGCTAACCATATCTTAGTTGATTGCAACATTCCTACATCATTCCCAATGAGTAGAATGTCATCAACATAAAGCACCAGGAATGTCACAGCACTCCCACTGACCTTCTTATACACACAGGGTTCCTCAGGATTCTTAGTAAAACCAAACTCTTTGATTGTACTATCGAATCTAAGGTTCCAACTCCTAGATGCCTGCTTTAGACCATAAATAGATCTATGAAGTTTGCATACCATATGCTCACTTCCGACAGATGTAAACCCTTCAGGTTGAGACATGTAAATCTCTTCCTTAATATCCCCATTAAGAAAGACTGTCTTGACATCCATCTGCCATATCTCATAGTCATACCATGCAGCTATGGCTAGCAATATCCTTATGGACTTGAACATTGCAACTGGAGAAAATGTTTCCTCAAAGTCAACTTCTTGTCTTTGAGTATATCCTTTTGCCACCAATCGCGCCTTGAAGGTCAATACCTTCCCATCCGCCCCAAGTTTCCTCTTGTAAATCCATTTACACCCTATAGGAACAATTCCCTCAGGTGGATCCACGAGATTCCACACTTGGTTCGAATGCATGGAATTCATCTCAGATTCCATTGCTTCAAGCCACTTGGATGAATCGGCATCAGATAACGCTTCCTTGAAGGTCCTTGGATCACATCCATGGTTAGGCTCATCATGGCCCTCTTCAAGAAGCATACCATACCTCATAGGTGGTCTCGAGACTCTCTCGGATCTTCTAGGAGCTTGTATCTCCTCTCTTGGCTCCTCGGGTGTGGGTTCTATAACTGTGGGTGTCTCTCGAACCTCTTCGAGTTCTATCATCTCTCCTTTTCTATCCAATATAAATTCCTTTTCCAAAAAGGTTGCAATCTTAGAAACAAACACTTTTGTTTCTTGGGGATGATAGAAGTAGTATCCAACCGAATTCTTTGGATATCCCACAAAGTAACATAAAATGAATCGACTATCCAATTTATCTCCCACTACCTGCTTCACATAAGCAGGGCACCCCCATTTTCTAAGATAAGAATACTTGGGAGGCTTATCCATCCATATCTCATATGGTGTCTTATCAACTGCCTTTGAATGGACATTGTTCAACAACAGTGCCGCTGTCTCAAGCGCATATCCCCAAAAGGATGGCGGCAACTCCGTGAACCCCATCATAGACCGAACCATGTCCATCAAAGTCCGGTTACGACGCTCCGAAACACCATTAAACTGTGGTGTAGCGGGCGGAGTCTACTGCGAGAGAATCCCATTCTCCCTAAGATACTCTTGGAACTCGGCACTCAAGTACTCACCACCTCGATCCGATCGAAGTGTCTTGATGCTTCGTCCCAACTATTTCTCTACTTCACTTCTGAATTCTTTGAGCTTTTCAAAGGCTTCAGATTTGTATTTCATCAAATGCACATACCCATACCTCGAAAAGTCATCGGTAAAGGTGATGAAGTAGGCATGTCCATGATTAGTGGTGATGCTAAGCGGACCGCACACATCGGTATGGATCAAATCCAATAACCATTTGGCTCTCCACATGGCCCTTGAAGGGAATTTTGGTCATCTTTCCTTTTAGACAAGATTCACAAGTCATGAGAGCATTAATATCAGACATATCAAACATGCCCACTCCCACTAGCTTGTTCATCCTTCTTAGGAAAATATGTCCTAATCGAGCATGCCATAATTGTGCCGAATTTAGAGTATCTTGTTTTCGCTTGTTTGTTGTTGTTATAGCTTGGACATTGTTTAGTGGAATATCTTTCAATTTTAAGTTATAGAGATCGTTTTCAAGTTCTCCAGTACCAATTAAACATTCATTCTTGTAAATGTTGCAAACACCTTTGCTAACTATACAAGAATATCCATCTTTATCTAGCATAGAAATGGAAACAATGTTTTTCACCAAATCAGGTACAAACAAAACATCTCTTAAAATTAACTTAAAATCATTGTCCAAAAGCAAGTAAACATCTCATATGGCCTTGGCAGCAACTCTTGCTCCATCGCCCACCCTCAAGAAGGTCTCACCTTCCCTAAGCCTTCTACTTCTTCCCATCACTTGTAACTCATTACAGAGATGTGAGTCACAACCGGTATCCAATACCCAAGAAGTAGAGTTAATTGAAATGTTTACTTCAATATAGAACATACCGTTTCCAGAACTCTTCTGGGCAAGATATTCCCTGCAATTGCGCCTCCAATGTCCAGGCCTCTTGCAGTGATGACAAACATCAACAGTCTTGTCAGCCTTTACTGGTGTGGCTGCCACAACGGGATTCGGAGCTTGCCTCTTCAAGGGCACGTTCTTCTTGGGACGTTGGAAAGAATGTTTCTTTTCCTTTCCAGGTGGACCAGTCTTCGTACCAGATGAAGAGCCCACATAAAGAACCGACTTCTCATCTTTCATAGAAGCCTGCATATGACACTTGGCTTTCAAGTCATGGTCACACCATTCCTTGTAAGTCTGCAATTCCTCAGGAGTGCAGTCAGTCTGAGCCTCAACAGGGGGCAACTTAGTAAGTGTATATGCTATCCTTTCCAAATTCAAGACGATTTTCAGATTTCTTAGCCAATTGAGGTAATTAGGTCCTGTTAATACGTGTTTGTCGAGTATTACAGATAGCGGATTGCGAATCGAAGACATTGTCAAAAAGTATTGAAAAGTAAAACAGATAAATGTTAATGACTATTTTAAAATATTTAGTAAGATATGAAGTATGGACTTTTACTTCAAAATTTTTACTCCCACTGTTTTGACTTCTTTCATTACCCTCTAGTGAAAACGGGAAACTCCTTTCCTCAGTAGGTACGCAAGGTCCAATTAGCGAATTATGATCCCGAATAATATCAGCCAATCACAATTCCTAAAAGGTAGTTTCCAATTGCATCTCCATGCAACCCTTTACGTAAACTTTTGTCTCACGTTTGATTAGGACCCAATAATATGACGTCGTTCATCTTCACGTGTCAAGCCTTACCCATCGATGTTGAACCTTAATGGACGGTTGCCATGAGTTCCCTCAATAATATGAGCCGAAATCATGGGAGTTCCACGTAGTTCACATCACCATGTCAATGGATGTCACAGCTTTTCGGCACCCAGGGCCCCCCCAATAATATGAGCCGAGCCTCGAGCACGGGTAGCGTTCATCATGCACCCATTGTCGATGGAAGACATGGAAATTATAAACAAATTTATAATTCCTCTTTTCGGCTTGATATTAATTTTGAATCTTATTCAAAATGAGGGTTTTTAGTTTTGAAAGGTCTCATCATTAATTTTATTTAAAAGCTTGTCATGTTTGATCGTATGTTTGCCGGATTCATGCAACTTTGTTATTATCATAATAATAACGCACATACTCATTATTTATAACATATCATGCATATATTATAAACAGTAAACAAAACAAGGATGATCAATCGCCCCAAAACTAATGGCCCATGTGAGCTAAACACGGGCCCAGGTCCAATCCTAGGGAAATGCAAGGGATGCAAATGCAACTATTACATTAGCTTCCAATATTTACATGTCTTCGATCTTCATAATCATCATGGCCACCATCTTCCAATCTTGATCATCCACTATACTAATATTTACAAATAAATATCCATGGCAAATAGGGATACATCTCATGGGGTGGGAACGGGCCATAAACCAAGCCCACTTGAAATTTGATAATTATTACAATCATTCAACACAAAATATCCTAGCATACACCTAGCAAATTGGGCTTGGGCTTTTGATCATCCTTCATGCATAATATCACATATCATACAACATCAATTAATTATCAAAATAATTAATTGATCCAATATTATATATCTTGATCCAATCACTAACCGCCACGATTATAAACTAAATTAACAAAGTATACAAACTCCTTTGTCTACTTTCTAATTAATTTATTTATAACCGAATTTCTTGTAAATCACCATTTACTATAAATAGTTAAAGTCCAACTTCAATTATTTATTTTAATGAGAAAATATTTGCAACTTTTGTAAATTTAAACTTAAGGGCCCAAAAAATTCATTTTTCACCAAAAACATTTTGACCCATTTAAATTTACAAATATGTTAGCCATCTAATGGCCCAACAACTCAAGGCCCATGACACTTTGATATTTCAAAACACCTTTTGAAAACCCTAGTCGTCATCGAAGTCGCCGGATTCCGGCCAACATGCAAATTTTTTTTTTCAAAGGGGCTGTTCGGGCAGCCCCTTGGGCTGCCCTTGCTGCCCGTTTCGGGCTGCCCGAAATGGGCAGCAACTTGCTGCCCAAAAATCGCCCAAATATGCCTTGATTTTTGTTGCAAAAATTTCATCTCATGCGGTTAGAAATCGACCTCAATATAATATTATGTATATGCTACAAAAACTAGTACCCTTAGCTCTGATACCACTTGAAAGGGATCGATTTTAGGCGCACGAATTTGCAACGGAAGTAACAAAATTTTCAAAAATCATATTTTCTAACATAAAATTTCGAGCACCTCTAGTACTAGTGTGTAGCTAATACAAAAACAAAAAATATGACATTCATAGTGTGTTTAGAAAATATACCTATCAATCTTAAAAGATTGATGATGGCTCCAACTTAGTTTTCAAACAACTAAGCTCTTCAAAGGATGACAATCGACAAGCTTCCCCTTGTTCTTGCATCTTTCCTTCAAAATTAGGTCCACCACCAACAAGCTAGAACTACTCTAATTTTGCACTAGAAAAATTAGAGCATTTTTCATTGAGAAGTGTGTGCTTTCATCAACAATTGAAGAAGCAAAAATGGAGGAGAATAGGGCAAGAATTTTCGTCCATGGTGAGGGGAGGAGAGAGGGAGAAGAGTTTTTCTTGGTTGTGGAAAAAGTTAAAGCCAAAAAGTTGCATGCCAAGCCTTGAACATTGAAAAAGTTGTCTCCCAACTCTTCACCTCCCCATGCACATTCTATTTGGGCTTGTAACAATTACAAGGCCCATGGACTTTAATTTAATTGTCTCAAACAACTTTGAGACCAATTAAACCTTACTTGATTTTACTCAAGCCCACTAGTTTAATAATTATTTCTAATTGGGCTCTACAAGGCCCAATGTTGTTTAATTAATCCAACACTTGAATCAATTTAATTATTTGGACTCTACTAGGTCCACTAGTGTTTAATTAATTCAACACTTGAATTAATTTAATTTAGTCCATAATAATGTATATGAAAATCACAATTTTCAAATACATTACTCGTTTGGCCAACTTTTAATTTAGGAACACTTCCTCAAATTAAAAGTTACATTCTCCTTATAGAAGGCATACTTCTATTTTATTTACACTTATAAACTCCTTTATAAGCCGTTCAACAAATTGAACTATTTTACTTCCCAACGGGATCTAGAAAGTTAGCACTTGTGTGACCCTCAATGGTTCATTGATACAACTAGCCGTGGGTTCACATCTCCATGTGATTCGGACTAAACATGTCCTTATTTGAGCATACCTCAATTGCTCCATTCTTACTTATCAACTGCTTGATAATAAGAACGTCAGAACTCAAGTCTGATAGTACCCAACCAATCATGTTAAACGCCTAGCAGCATCGCTCACATGATTCCCTAGGTATCAAATGATAGTGCCTGCAAGAACCATTCAATTATGGTTAGCGTACAGTACGGTCCCTTCAACTCATATATCCCGACCGATTCGACAACCATTGGTATATCGAGAGTTGTTAATGAATCGATACTATGTGTCATGTTGTAGTTGCATCGATTGTGTAATCTATGAAACCCCTTTCATAATTACCACCATACTCTGATCAGAGATTTCATACTACATACACATAGGATATCCATACCCGAAGGTAAGCGGTGAATCCCCGACTACAATGCATCGACTCCTATATGTTTCGAAAAAACACCCAACCTTGCCACCTGATGACCCCTTGAGAGTCGGTAAACAAGTCAAAGTGTAATGCTAGCACATAGAGTCTCAATGTTGTCCCGGGTCATGAGGACTAATGGTGTACAACCATAAACTAGGACGTTTCCACTCGATAAGTGAGAACCACTTGGAAAGTCCTTTATGGAGGGTTGTTCAGTGCACTCTACCAGGAGCACCTATCTGCATGCTCGGACATCACAATGTCCCCTACTAATGAAACATGGTACTCACATCGCAGATACTAGTCTCGAACTCGAGCGGCCTATATCCTTCTTAGCGGCGGCTGAATCGACTAGGAACTGTTTAGAATATACATTATTCCAAATACGAGTTTCATGATACTCATCATATGAGCATCTCATAATCTTTCTACTATTTGTATATTCAAGGGTTTTATTTATGCAACTAGCATGGGTATACAGATAAAGATGCGCCCAAATAATAATTTCAAATATTATTAAAATAAAAATTGTTTATACATATAGTTTCATTGTGAACACTCGGCCAACACTTGGCTCGACGTACACCTACTCTAACACCAAAATCATAAAATGTGAGTTGAATGCATTAATATGCAGATTTAATGATCAAATCGGAAGTATTACCATGAAATCATGCAAAGTCAATCATCATGCATAAAAAGCATAAAATTCAGTACATAAATATGACGTGAATGATGTGAAAGAAAATACATAGCGTGCCTTGATGATTTATGATCAAAAGCTTGAAGAAAAACGCGTCGGGGAAGCGCTAGAGGAGCGGGGAGGGAACTTTTCTTGAAAATCTAGGGAGGAGCTTGGAGGAGCTGCTGATATTTTCGAAATGCTGCTGATAGAAATGAGGGAGGGGGAGGAGGGGGGGGGGGGGGGGGGGGGGGCACTTGAGGTTATTATGTTTAAGTCACAAATTAGTACATTAATGGACCCTAATTAAAAATTAAAAGAGTTCTAGGCCCATTTAGCATAAAAACAGACCCATCAAGCCCAATAACACTCTCAAAATATTTATAAACCCATCAAGTCAAAAAACACTCCCGAAAAATATATCATTTTGGTAAGTTTTTGAAAATATTAACCGAACCCTCAAAAAGTTCTTCGTTTCAATAAAATATGCGTACCAAATAAAAATAGAATCATGCGGGTAAAAATATCCAATAAAGCCCTTTTTTTAAAGATACACTTAAAACACTCCATATTGATTAATAAAAATTAATCCCTTCATAAATAATTTTTCTGATAAATCTCTGGTCTCCGTTCCTCGTTCAAACGCGAAATGCATCTAGAAACCCTAATACATGAACTTTTAAAATAATCAAGAAATGAATCCTATCATACAATAATTATGCATTAAATTCATAAAAATAAATAGACATATCATTTAAGTTAAATCTTAGATTTCATGCAGTCAGATTACGTGAATTAAATTCCTAGACCTTACAGTATATGCTATCCTTTCCGAATTCAAGACGATTTTCAGGTTTCTTAGCCAATTGAGGTAATTAGGTTTGGTCAAAATATGTTTGTCGAGTATAGCAGATAACGGGTTACGTATCGATGTCATTGTCAAATTTGTAATGAAAAGTAACAGATAAATGTTCACGACTATTTTAAATATTTATTAAGATATAAAGTATGGACTTTTACTTCATAAATTTTCGCTCTCACTGTTTTGACATTTTTCACTACCCTCTAGTGAAAACGGGAAACTTCTTTCCTCAGTAGGTACGTAAGGTCCAATTAGCAAATTATGACCCCGAATAATATCAGTCAATCATAGTTTCTAAAAGGTAATTTCCAGTTGCATCTCCGTGCAATCCTCTATGTAAACTTTTGTCTCGCGTTTGATTAGGACCCAATAATATGACATCGTTCATCTTTACGTGTCAAACCTTACCCATCGATGTTTAACCTTAATAGACGTTCACCATGAGTTCTCTCAATAATATGAGCCAAAATCATGGGAGTTCCACGTAGTTCAAATCAACATGTCAATGGATGTCACAGCTTTCCGGCATCCAGGGCTCCCCCAATGACATGAGCCAAGCACTGAGAACGTGTAGCTTTCATCATGCATCCATTGTCGATGGATGAAATAAAAATTATAAACACCTTTATAATTCCCCCTTTCGGGCTTAATATTAATTTTGAATCTTATTCAAAATGAGGGTTTTGTAATTTTGAAAAGATCTCATAATTAATTTTATTTAAAAGATTGCCATGTTTGATCGTATGTTTGCCGGATTCATGCAACTTAATTATTATCATAATAATAACGCACATACTCATTATTTATAATATATAGTTCATATATTATAAACAGTAACCCAACGAAGATGATCAATCGCCCCAACATTAATGGCCAGTGTGAGCCATGCACGAGCCTAGGTCCAACCCTAGGGATGTAACTTCTCAGCAAAATGGTGTAGCTGAAAGAAGAAATCGAACTATTAAAGAAGCTGCTAGAACAATGCTTGCTGATTCTGATATTTCTCAAAGATTTTGGGCAGAAGCAGTAAACACTGCATGTTACACTCAGAACAGATTAATGATTAATAAAAATCATTTGAAAACACCGTATGAGATCTGACATAGACATAGAAATGTGGTGTCCTATTTCAGAATATCCGGATGCAGATGTTATATTCACGATAATGGCAAAAATAATTTGAAAGCATTTGATGCAAAATCTGCAGAAGGAATATTTCTGGGTTATTCATCAGTTAGTAAATCTTATAGAGTATTTAACAAATGCACTTTGAATGTAGAAGAGTCAATTCATGTTGTATTTGATCAATCTGTACTAGCTAATAAGCAAACTGATCGAGTTGAGCTAGTTCATCGCTTTACAGATATATGTTTGGAAGATGATAGTAAAGAAGAAGTTCATATCAATCAAAATTTCCTTCAAACACCAGAACCATAAATACTGGATCAATCAGTTGAATAAGAAATTGTTCTTGATCATCAGTTGATAGAGTAAAACGATGAAAGTCAAACACCAACTGAAACTGAAGAAAACGTTCAGTTACCAACTGAACAAGTTGCTGAAATTGATCCAAACAATGCTGAATACCAATTGAAGAAATCACATCCACAAGAATTGGTAATAGGTAATCCATCTGATCCGGTAAGAACTCGGAATAAAATTATTAATTTATTCATTCAGCTTTCGTTTCCCAACTGAAACCAAAGAAAACTGATGAAGCTCTTACTGATCTTAAATGGATAAATGCTATGCAAGAAGAGCTAAATTAGTTTACCCATAACAAAGTCTGGAATTTAGTTCCAAGACAAGTTTCTCAAACCATTGTAGGTCCTAAGTGGGTATATAGGAACAAACTGAACGAAGAAGGTTAAGTTGTGTGCAATAAAGTGATACCAAGCTCTTGGAGCTTGTTTAAGACCATGTAAAGCATTGTTCAAGTGATAAACATGATCAGGAAGAGAGTGACGGGTGAACTGACGTTCTTTCTTGGTTTGCAAGTGAAGCAACTGGAAACTGGTACTTTTATTAGTCAAAATAAATCCACGAAAGAATTGCTTAAGAAATTTGACATGGAGACATGTTCAGCTGCAAATACTCCCATGAGATTATCGATTAAATTAGATAAATATGAAAGGGGAATATCAGTTAAGACGGCACTCTACAGAGGTTTAATAGGTTATTTATTATACCTAACTGCTAGTCTTCCTCATATTGTATTTGTTGTTTGCATGTGTGCTAGATTTCAGGCAGATCCTAAGCAATCGCATTTCTCAGGTGCCAAACGCATATTGTACAATCTAAAAGGCACACAAAATGTGGGCTTATGGTACGTTAAGGACTAATCTTTCAATTTAGTTGGTTATTCAGATGCAGATTATGCAAGATGTAATCTTGATCATAAAACCATCAGTGGATCATGTCAGTTTCTAGGAGACAGACTGATTTCATGGTCCAGCAAGAAGCAAACATCCATAGAAACTTCCACAACTGAAGCAAAATATATAGCTGCTGCTCTCAACTGATCTGGATTCAGCAACAACTGAAAGATTATGGAGTTATTTCAGAAGAATCACCTATTTTTTTTATAATACAAGCATGATTGCAATTACATACAATCAAGTTCTTCACTCCAGAACCAAACACATTGATTTCAGACATCACTTCATCAGAGACCATGCTCTAAAGAAAGCTATAAGACTGGAGTATATTTCAACTGAACAACAAGCAGCTGACATCTTCACAAAACCATTACCCGAGACTAAGTTTTCTTACTTTCGAAATATTCTTGGTTTAATTGATTTATGTTGATTTTATTTACATTATCTTATGTCAGTTTGTGGTGTCAGTTAGTAAATTTTTATCAGTTAGTGTGCTGAAAGAAAATAACAATGAATCAGAATAGCAATCTTTTTGAGAATATATTTCTATTAATAAACGATTCAGTTCCCTTTCAACAGCTTTTAGCCAAAGGGACATCCAAATAGACATCTCACTGCAGGAAATTATTTTGTAGCCCTCTGAGGAAGCAATTCTTCCTAGCACTGTCTGTTCTTTGATAAGCATCAAGTAGCAAAGACCTTCATCAGTTATAAGGTCTCAAGTGTGAATGACGTCGAGACGCCTCTTATAATTGATTTCAGTTGCCCTATGTTTATCAGTAGCAAATAATCTATCTTACTGGATGTTCAACAAGTCATGTATATTCGTCCAGGTGTACATGATTTTTTCAAAAACAAAATCTTCGATGTCTTTCTTCCAACTCTCCACGCGTGAAAGTCTTGTTGCAGTATTAGGATTGTTGGAACTGCTTGATCTATCCATCTGTACTTAATTGTTATTAATTGCGTGAATATTCTATAATCTGATGAAGTTGAGCTTATTCATAGACAGTCTATAACTGAAGAAACAAAAGAAGATGCTCTTACTCTCTTCAATTATATGCATCTATTTAGGGGGAATATGGATAATAAATTGGTTAACTGATAAGACAATAGTCAGTTGGTCTTCAAATGAACTGATTCAGTTCTCAACTAATTCTTCAGTTATTGACCTAACTGATCTTATCATATAAGTTGACTGATTAGTCGATAGGTATTCCATATTACATGATGGGACTCTTAAAATTATGCACTTAATTATGTATTTCATTGAATAGTAATTGAATTTGTGGCCCCACAAAGTCCAAGCATTTTCTATTCACGATTACACACGACGTACACACGTTTTTACATTAATTCATTTTGGACCGACATGTGTCCAAAAATTCGAACATTCACCAACATAAGAAAATAAACCCGCCTCATTTTCAGTTTCTTTACGAGCATTTCACTCTAAGAGGAAATCAAACACATAGAGCTTTTCTTCCACTAGATATATAAACTTTCAGCAATGGCAAGCCAAATCCCTGTATACATCCTTAATGCAATGGCTATTGACTTCGACTCAGTCCTCTCTGTTAAGGACGAAGATGTTTGAAATGTCTTTCTCAAGCTTGAAGCAGCTGGATTGAAGCAATTTCTGGGATTATCAACTCAAGAAATTTATCCTAGGGAGATTCAGGATCTCTATACTAATAGCTTCATTTCTGCTGATGGTAAAATCACAACAACCATCAACAGTCAGTTATTGATCATTGAAGAAGACTCCTTCAGCAATCTCTTCCAACTACCTTCTGAAGGCTTAGCTCACTTTTTTGAAGTGAAGGCTTCTGATGTTGAGGATATACTGAAGCTTCTATCTGCAGATGGACGAAAAATCAAAGTTTCCGATCCAAAGAAGGAACTGAAGCCAAAGATTCAGTTACTGGCTGATATTGTGGCCAAGGGTGTACTCGCCAAGGCAGGCTCGTTTGCTGCCCTCGCCCTTGAAATTTTTTTGGTGATGACTGCCATCATGGCTGAATGGAGACTAAACTGGTCAGCTATCATCTTCACCATCTTCAAAAACATGCTTCAGTCGTCCAAACAATCCAAAGGTTTTGATGTGCCACTCAGCTACCTCCTGAAAAACAAAGGCTTGTTGGATTACTTTGCTGAAAAGTCATCCAAATTCAAGGTCTTCACTATCAAGAATTTTCAGCAACCAAAAACTAAGCTTGACATGTCTTTTGAGCAGTTTGTTAAAATCAAGAAGGAGATTGGGAAGCAGGCATGTATCAAATCACTCAAGAAGATCAAGGGCTTGGCTCAGAAAACGGCAATCAAGAGGAAACTGATTGTCAGTAAAACTGAATCGGAGGAGAGTCGATGTCCGAAAATTATAAAGAAGCCAAGGTCTCAAAGGAGCAAATCAACTGTTGTTGTGGAAGCTATCCCAGCTAAAAGATTGAGGCAAACTGGAGCTGAACAGCCTATCAGTGCCATACCAAACAGTGCAGTTCCAGTTGCATCATCAACTAAAAGTCAGTTACTGTAACGTCCGAAAACCAACCTACGTAAACCGCATGCATGCAAAATTGTTTTTTATTGCTTAATTGTTTTATTTAATTGATTTTAAATTCTAGCATGATGTATGATTGCATGAATAAAATGTATGATTGTATGATTAAATGATAATATGACATGATTAAGTGAAATCAAGGATTTTTACCCGAATATTTGATAATAGATAGGGGAAAGGAGACCGGGGACGACCAAGACAAGAATATGTATTTTTATTTAACTAATGGCAAGGATTCCTAATATGATAAAAAATGATTTAATTTTCCTAAAAATGTTGTTGTTCGAATTATTTTACGAGTCGAGCTCGATTTTTCCCGGGAAGCCGGTTTTGGGCAAACAATGAGTTTTAAAATATCAAAATACAATTTTATGGAAACTTATTTATTATTTAATTAAATAAGTGTTATTCAGCCTAATTTAATTAAATTAAGTAGGTCCAATTACCCATAAGCTTGCAAGCCCAAAACCAAAGTCCATTAATATGTTAAATAATTATAAATAAGTAACTTACGTCAACTAAACCTCACAATTCACCCACCCAATCAGCCGTGAATCACACCTTACACAAACAAACAATAATTTTCAAAATTTGGAGGAAAAGAAAGGCTTGTGTTCTTCGTCGTCTGGTCGTCGTTGCACCCTCGCCGAAGATTGTATATTCGACCGTTCACTACAAGAAAAATGATTTTCCGCAGCACATCATCAACAGCGTGCATTAAAAGCACGCTGCGAATAGTACTTTTAACGGCGTGCATTTAAAGCACGCTGCGGAAAGTATATAATATAGTACTTTTAACGGCGTGCATTTAAAGCACGCTGCAAAAAGTAATATCCGCAGCGTGTATTTATGTGTGCTGTAAATATTATATACTTTCCGCAGCGTGTTTTTAATGCGCGCCGTTAATAACATATACATAAACGGCGCCCATTAAATGCACGCTGCGGAAAGTAATATTATATACTATCCGCAGCGTGCAGTAATGTGCGCTGTTAATACCCTATGCATTCACGGCGTGCATTAAAAGCATGCCGCGGAAAATGGGTGCGAATTTTTAAATTAGCTTCCGCAGCGTGCTTTAAATGCGCGCCGTTAATAACATATACATTAACGGCGCGCATTAAAAGCACGCTACGGAAAATAATATTATAGACTATCCGCAGCGTGCAATAATGTGCGTTGTTAATACCTTATGCATTCACGGCGTGCATTAAAAGCACGCTGCGGAAAATGGTTGCAAATTTTAAAATTAGCGACGGTTTATCCAAAATCGTCGCTAATTTAAAATTTGCTACGATAAACCGTCGCCGATTTAAAATCGGGACGGTTTAATAAAAAAACCGTCGCTAATAGCATTACATTAGCGACGGTGACATAACCGTCGCTAATAGCGACAGTTTGACGGAAAACCGTCGCTAGTAGTTGCAAATTGTCTATAAATATCCGACTTCCGTTTCACTTTCTTCCACACAACTTCCCTAACACTTAAATTTTTTCTTCTTATACGATTTTAATTTCGATTTAGATACATTTTATTGTTTCAATTTTTGGTTAATTTTTTAAGTGTTAACTAAAATCATTAGTCAATTTATCTATTTTTGTAATCCGTCGCTAAATTTAAATACCGTTGTTAATTTAGCGACGGATTACAAACCGTCGCTACGTTAGCGACGGGTGTCGACGGTTTTAAACCGTCGCTAATATTTAGATTTTTTTTAATATTAATGGCGTACATTGCACGCTGCGGATAGTAGTATTAACGGCGTACATATGCACACCGTTGATAATAGTATTAACAGCGTGCACATGTACGCTGCGGATAATCTTGAACTTTCAACAGCTTGAAACTTCGCAGCGTGCAATGTGCGCTGCGGAAAGCGAATTTGCGCACTGCGAAAAGCCATTTTTGTTGTAGTGGTTATAAACAAAAAGAGACGTTCCTAAACGCTTTTAAACATCATACAAATCAGAATATGTGTGTTTTTAATTGTTTATGCATGAAAAATTCATGGGTTCGATTATTTTACGGTATAATACGTATTTTAAACGTTTTTACGATTTTACGCTTGTTTTAAAAGAATCGTTATAAACCCAATGGACACGCTGCCAAAACATGATAAAATATGATTGATTATGATCAAAACATGATAAATTTAAAGGTAAAACAAAGCTGGAACCGTGGGTTAAGATAGAAGAGACAACTGTTGGTTTTTATATGGTTTTTTCTTGGTGTAAGTGGTCGGCTACTGTGCATGGGGCTGGGGCTTGGCCAGGGCTAGTTGGGTCTTGGCTAGGGACGTGGTTAAGTCCTAGGAAGGGTTCTAGTAGGGCTAGGGCTCGCGCTAAGGGGCTGGAGAAGAGTCCTTGCATGAAAGGACTCTTCCCATGCATGTTTTGAGGGTGGCTAAGAGTTTTCAGAGGAAGGCTCGAGAGAGAGCTTGGCTAGGTCATCTAGGCTATGGCTCAGGGTGTTCCAGAGAGGGTCAGGAAGGTTGGGACTCGAGGGTGGCTCGAGCCTTGGGCTGGGGAAGAGTCCACATGAAGAGGGACTTTCCCCCAAAGCATGCTCGCTGATTGTGTTACAAGAGAAGAAGGCTTGCGGATGGCCTAGGGGCGAGCCAGGGTGATCTGTCAGGGTCCAAGGGAGATGGGCAGGGGTCGGGCCAAGGATTTGTGCATGTTTGTGTGCTATGGCTCGAGCAAAACGTGGAAATCGTGAGGGATCACGATCTAGGAGCGCAGGTTGCTGTCTCGGGTTCAGGGGGTTCATTGCTTGGGTTCCAAGGCTTGGGCTGGTCTGGGCGTGGTCCAGGGATTGTTAGGGTCAGGTGGGCTTGGTGGTGGCTCGGCTGGAGGTGTCCTAATGTCACTAGGAGTCTATATGCATGAGTTGAAGCCATGTGCAGGTTGGGTCCGGTTCCACGCGAGTTTGAGCGAGCTAAGGCTAGCTTCTCTGGGCTAGGCTTGGTCAAGAGGGTGCCTCGATGGGTTGGCTAATAGTTTGGTTCTAGGTGGCTTGGGTGTGGCTCGAGTAAATTGGGAGATGACTTGGTGTGTTCTATAAGGGTCAATTTCGAATTTAATAAGACTAAAATTAGAACCATGGGTCCACGGATGGGGTTCATGGCTCACAACGGTAGAATAAATAATAAAATTGTTATGTTTAAAATTTGGGGTCAAAATAATGAGTTTTGGAATTTTTTAGGATTTGATCGCCTTACGAAAAATTAATTAAAAAATTAAATGAGAAGCCTAGTTTTATGCTTTATAAAATTATGAAAATTATATTTAAGCTTAAATAATTATTTAAGATAAGCCAATGTCATTAAAAGTGAGAAAAAGATAAAATCGAAAATTTTTACGTGCAGGAGCAAAACGATAATTTTACACTTTGGTAAATATGTAAACGCTTGGTAGTGTCCCGAAGGATCATAACGTATGTTAAATAATATTTTATGATTTATTACGATGATTATGACGATAATATGTATTTTTATTATTTTTGAAAAAGTTGAGCAATTTTTACTGTCTAAAATGCTATTTTTAGAAAGTTATGCTATTTTATGAATTTTAAAGAAAGAAAAGCAAAACATTTTGACGGATGTGAATTGACTGTGACATATCATATATGATTTGTGGGGGATCCGTTTATGTTGAAGACGGTGAACTTACAATTTTATGGGGATATCGTGAGGGGAAAAGGTCACAGAGGGAACTCATTTATGAGAAAAGGCCCCAGCAGGAACTCGTCTCTGGGAAATGCCCCCGAGGGAACCCCAAAGATCGTATTTCCATGATACATCCTAGTGCACACCCCCATGGGACATGTGGAGCCGAAGACTAATCAGTCAACTAGAGGATAAAAGCTAGTCACTTTCAATGATCAAACTTCACGCCTAATGATATATGATTGAAAGCTTATGATTAAAATGATTTTATGATATATGATTCATGATGATGATTAAAGTTATTTTTAAATGATTTATTTATGTTCACAGCTTATTTGAAATGATTTTTAAATGATTTATTTATGCCTAAAGTTATTTTAAAATGATTTTACGATTTATGATTTAATTATTTTTAAATGATTTTAAATTGTTTAGTTATGTCCTAAAAGCTATTTTTAAATCTATTAAAAAAAAGCTATTTTAAATAAAAATATGGTTTTAAATGTATGTGATTATATATGTATTTTTTGCTATCAATGTTTAGAACGTACTGAGTCTTTAGACTCACTAGGTTTGTATTATGCAAGATTTGATGATTTATGAGAGACGATAACGATTGAGCGGATCGAGTGCAGCAGTACACACCCGAGGGCCTTATGTTTCCGCACTGGCTAGATAAATGATTTAAAGATTATGCTAATGATTTTTATTGGAGATCTTTTATGCTTTACTTTTATTGTTAGTTGATCTTCTAAATGTCAATTTAGGATGTTTTGATAGTTGATAATTTAGGATTTATTTTATGGCACTTGAGATTTAAATTGTTTATTTATTATGATTGTTAGAATTGTTAAGTTATTTTGTTTAGTTAGTATTTTCGAGTTTATGATTTATGATTAGTATAAAAAAATCGACGAGGTCGTTTCAGTTGGTATCAGAGCCAAGGTTTTTCCTAAAGGGTTGTGTACTATCACTCCGAGAAGATCAAGAAGTCACGCATCAAATATGTGAGTTTTTACTGCTTTATATTTTATATGCTAAAACTCTTTTAAATGCCTTTATGATGCATGATATAAATATTAGTTACATGCTTCATGTAAAATGATTAATGAATGTTGGGTAGTGGAATTGACAAGAATTTAGAGAAGAATAGGGTGCATGTACTACTTGAGCTGGATTTAGGAGTCGACTTTGGGAAATTTTGGGTTAAAATTGCAATTTTCAAGATTTTGAAGACCAAATTGAAGACTAAGATTTAAGTTATAGGTTAAGTTTGAGGTGGATAAGGGAATCTAAGCTTTGCAATCATCAAGTCAAGGAAAATTTTTAAGACGAAATTCTATTTGGGTGGGGGGAGGAATGTAATTGTCTGAAAACCAACCTACGTAAACCGCATGCATGCAAAATTATTTTAATTGATTAATTATTTTATTTAATTGATTTTAAATGCTAGCATGATATTTATTATAAGATTAAATATATGATTGCATGATAATATGACATGATTACGTGAAATTAAGGATTTTTATCCGAATATTCGATAATAAGAAGGGAAAAGGAGACTGGGGACGACCAAGACAAGAATATGTATTTTTATTTAAATAACGGCAAGGCTTCCTAATATGATTAAAAATGATTTAATTTTCCTAAAAATATTAGAGTTTGAATTATTTTACGAGTCGAGCTCGTATTTTCCCGGGAAGCCAGTTTTGAGCAAACAAGGAGTTTTAAAAAATCAAAAATATTATTTTTAGGGAAATTTATTTTATAAACTTTTATTATTTAATTAAATAAGTGTTATTGGGCCTAATTTAATTAAATTAAGTAGGTCCAATTACCCTTAAGCTTGCAAGCCCAAAACCAAAGCACATTATTATGTTAATTAATTATAAATAAGTTACTTACGTCTACTAAACCTCACAATTTACCCACCCAATCAGCCGTGAATCACACTTTACACTCATACACAATAATTTCGAAAATTTAGAGGAAAAGAAAGGCTTGTGTTCTTCGTCGTCTGGTCGTCCAACGTCGCACTCTCGCCGAAGATCATATATTCGACCGTTATAAACGCAAAGGCACGTTCCTAAACTCTTTTAATCATCATACAAATCATAATATGTATGTTTTAATTGTTATGCAAGAAAAATTCGGGTGTTCGATTATTTTACTGTATAATACGTATTTTCAACGTTTTTACAATTTTACACTTGTTTTAAAAGAATCGTTATAAACCCAATGGACACGCTGCAAAAACATGATAAAATATGATTGATTATGATCAAAACATGATAAATTTAAAGGTAAAACAAAGCTGGAACCGTGGGTTAAGTTAGAAGAGACAACCTTGGTTTTTTGTATAGTTTGTTCTTGGTGCAAGTGGTCGGCTACTGTGCATGGGGGCTGGGGCCCGGCCAAGGCTAGTTGGGTCTTGGCTAGGAATGTGGTTAGGTCCTAGCAGGGCTAGGGCTCGCGCTAAGGGGTTGGAGAAAAGTCCTTGCATGAAAGTACTCTTCCCATGCATGTTTTGAGGGTGGCCGAGAGTTTTCAGAGAAAGGATTGAGAGAGGGCTGGGCTAGGTCATCTAGGCTATGGCTCAGGGTGTTCCAGAGAGGGTCAGGAAGGTTGGGACTCGAGGGTGGCTCAAGCCTTGGGCTGGGGAAGAATCCACATGAAGAGGGACTCTCCCCCAAAGCATGCTCGCTGCTGGTGTTACGGGAGAAGGAGGTTTGCGGCTGGCCTGGGGGCAAGCCAGGGTGGTCTGTCAGGGTCCAAGGGATATGGGCAGGGGTCGGGCCAAGGGATTGTGCAGGTGGGTATGCTGTGGCTCGAGCAAAACGTGGAAATCATGAGGGATCACCATGTAGGAGCGCAGGTTGCTGTCTTGGGTTCAAGGGTTCTTTGCTTTGGTTCCAAGGCTTGGGCTCGTCTGGGTTGAATCTGGGCGTGGTCCAGGGATGGTTAGGGTCAGGTGGGCTCGATGGTGGCTCGGCTGGAGGTGTCCTTGTGTCATTAGGAGTCTATAAGCGTAAGTTCAAGCCATGTGCATGTTGGGTCCAATTCCAGGCAAGTTTGAGCGAGCTAGGGCTAGCTTCTATGGGCTGAGATTGGTCAAGAGGTTGCCTAGATGGGTTGGCTAGCGTTTGATTCGAGGTGGCTCGGGTGTGGCTCGAGTAAATTGGGAGATGCCTCGGTGTGTTCCTACAAGGGTCAATTTCGAATTTAATAATTCTAAAATTAGAACCCTAGGTCTACGGGTGGGGTTCATGGCTCACAAGGGTAGAATAAATAATAAAAATGTTATGTTTAAAATTTGGGGTCAAAATAATGAGTTTTGAATTATCCGAGATCTAATCATTTCACGAAACGTTAATTAAAGAATAAATTGAAAAGGCTAGTTTTATTTTTATAAAATTATGAAAATTATATTTAAGTTTAAATAATTATTTAAGGTAAATCCATGTCATTAAAAGTGAGAAAAAGATAAAATCGAGAATTTTTATGTACATGGGCAAAACAGTAATTTTACACTTAGGAAAATACGTAAGCACTTGGAAGCGTCCCGAAGGATCATAACACATGTTAAATGATATTTTATGATTTATTACGATCATTTTGATGATAATATGTATTTTTATGATGTTTGGAAAAGCTAGGCAATTTTTACTAGTTTAAAATGATATTTTTGGAAAGTTATGCTATTTTATTTATTTTTAAAGAAAAGAAAAAATATTTTGAGGGATGTGAATTGACTGTGATTTATGATATATGATTTGTGGGGGATCCTTTTATGTTTAGGACGGTGAACTTACAATTTTATGGGGATGTCATGAGGGGAAAAGGCCCAGAATGGGAAAAGATCACAGAGGGTTCATTTATGGGAAAATGCCCCAGAGGGAACTCGTCTTTGGGAAAAGACCACCGAGAGAACCCCGACGATCGTATTTCCATTGTAGAGCCTAATAAACACCTCTATAGGTCATGTGGAGCTGAAGACTGATTAGTCGACCAGAGGATAAGAGCTAGTCACTTTCAAGAATCAAACTTCACCAAAAAAGATATATGATTGAAAGCTTATGATTAAAATGATTTTATGATATATGATTCATGATGATGATTTATTTATGCTCAAAGCTTATTTGAAATGATTTTTAAATGATTTATTTATGTTTAAAGTTATTTTAAAATGATTTTACGATTTAATTATTCTTAAATGATTTAAAATTGTTTAGTTATGTCCAAAAGCTATTTTAAATAAAAATATGATTTTAAATGTATGTGATTGTATATATATTATTTGCTATTCATGTTTAGTACGTGCTGAGTGTTTAGACTCACTAGGTTTGTATGATTCAGGATTTGATGATTTATGGGAGGCGATGACGATTGAGTGGATCGAGTGCAGCAGTACACATCCGAGGGTCTTTATGTTTCCGCACTAGCTAGATAGATAAATGATTGAAAGATCATGCTAATGATTTTTATTGGAGATATTTTATGCTTTAATTTCATTGTTAGTTGATCTTCTAAAGAACGATTTAAGATGTTTTGATAGTTGATAATTTATGATTTATTCTATGCATTTAAGATTTAAATTGTTAATTTATTATTATTGTTAGAATTTTTAAGTTATTTTATTTAGTTAGTATTTTCGAGTTTATGATTTATGATTAGTATAAAAAAAATCGAGGTCGTTTCAGTTACCGCCTCCAACTACTCCATCAAAGAAGATTATCATCGAATCTGGTCATAAACAAAAACAGGTTGGAGTGAAAGCACCACTGATCACTATCACCGGCCCAACTACACTACCTTTTGCCAGACCCAAGGGAGTGGTGGTACGTGAAAAGGTGGATTCAACAATGTCAGGACTGAGTATTTCTCATGTCCTCATTGACCCGAAAGGTAAGGGCAAGATGATTGAAGAGCCCAGACCGACCAATCCGATTCAGACTCACATCGACTTAATACGGGAAGAGGTAAATGAGTTTTCTGAATCGAAGTTTAAAACATACAATGAATGTGTCAGATTTAGGACTGAAGTGTTTGGCATGCGCTTGCAATAGAAATCAGTTTTGGACAAATTCATCGATTTGGAAACAATATTCTTAAAGGTACTTAAAGCTGCCTCAATCACTCAAGCGCTGGAGAGGAGGACTTACTTCTTTGATCTGATGCGTGCCAAAAAGCTAGCGCAAGTCATCGCTCAGCTACGCAAGAACTATGATCCTACCAGTCCAACTGCCTTCAATGACAAAGAAGTTTATGACCATTTGGACATGGATCTCATATCATTGCAGATGAAGATCAAAGATTGGGAATTGAGACAAGAATTGGTGATTCTAGCTACCTCCAAAAGTCCATCTTCCGAAGAGCAAGCTGAACCATCAACACATCAGCCAGCGCCATCCCAAGAAGCAGTTGTTGAACAGTCTGAGCGAGCAATTGATCCTTCTTCCGAGGATGCTCAGCCTCCATCTACTGCTCAACCATCTCCTCCGGCAGGTCTTCAACTTTATACCCGATGATGAGTTATCACTCGCAAATGTCGATGAAGTAATACAATAAGTTACCACTGATATCCTGCCGAATGTTTTAACTGAAGAATCAGTTGAAGACCCGGGCAAAAATGAACAACCAGCCTCAGAGGATATTTTACAAGAAATTGAAGAACCATTTTAGTTGCTTGCCACGACTGAACAAGTAGTTCAAGATGAACTGAAGTGGCTCAGTTGTACTCCGAACCAATTGAAAAAGTACCAACTGAAGAGCCAACTGAAGAATCAGCTGATAAACCAACTGAAGAGCCTACCAGCTCAACTGATGTTCAGATTTCCACTCCTCCTCAAGAACTTCAACAGGAAGTAGGTGAAGAAATTATTCCAGAAATGGTTACAGTTTTGACTGAATCAACAAATAGGGCCTTGGTAATCTTTAATGAAGAAGACAAGGAGCAAGAACCAGAATCATCTGAAGCTCTGTCTCCTCATATACCAATGACTACTGATTCTATGATAGAAGACATTCAGTCCAACCTTCTCCATTTGATTTCATCTATTTCTGATATCAAGTCAACCCAATTGCTGCACACAATGAAGATTGATTCTATGAAGGAGAATACAATGGAGAGCCGTGATGAGGTTACAAAGGATATCACTTCCTTATTTCTCTACCTAGATAAATTAAAGAAAGACCGAATGACGGTTCAAGAACATTTCCAGAATCAAGACATGTTCAAAAATCGTATTGAATTTTTGGAAACAATATTGACAAATAGAATGAATCTGATGCAAGAACAAATAATGAATGCAATATCTAACGTCACCTCGGAAGTCCGTGCGTTATCTAGCAAGGTTGATGGGTTTGAAAAAAATGGGAAATATGAAGAAGAACAACAGAAGCTATCTAAGAAGAGACCTAGTCAACCGACTTATCAAGGACCAGCTGATAATAGAGCAAAGAAATGAAGAAATCCAGATCAGTTAGAAGACATTCTTTATATTCAGTTGAGAAATTTGGCAGATTTTCAGTCAGTATAAGATTCTTTTATTCATAAATTCTTTTATTCTATCATTCTTTGTACGAATCTGTACATTGAAAGACTTATCAATAAAAGATTATTTTATCTACGAAGAATTCAGCTTGATCAGTTCGTAAATTCTAAGTTTTGTCAAAGACCTAAAAGGGGGAAATTGTTGGAAACTTAATTTCGAAGTTTGACAAATTGAGCTTGAAGAGATTGAACAACTGATCAAGAAGACTGAAAGTAACTGAACTAAAAATTCGTAAACTGATAGTTGACCGAACTTAAGATTAATAAGTATACAATCAAAGGCAACTGAGCTAAGCTAAATGAACTGTGTAGTCAACTCGATGATCAGTTGAGACTGATCAGTTACACATCAATCAGTTAATCCTATTAGCTATGTCAACTGATAAATCAGTTTGACACATCATCAGTTAAGGAACGTAGCTATCAACCGACAATTGTACAAGAGCAGACTGCAACGTATAGTGGGAACACCACATTTCAGAAAAGCTACAGTATACGATTGTCAGAAGAATGTTGACATGGCTATACAACGGATATAAAGATTCAAAATGCATTCATTGTTACCGTTGAAAGCAAAGCTTATAAATTGCCGAGAAGATCAGCTGAAGCAGAGGAATCAATTTACGAAGTTGCCCAAGTTATCAAGCAATACAATCAAGAACTCTGCGCATAATCTTTGAAGTTTAAAAGCTCTCAAAACCTCACGTTTAGTAAACACATTCATAGTTTCATGCAATACTCGAAAAGTTGTGAAAATCGTCAAATGTTTATTCAACCCCCCTTCTAAATATTTTACCTCACCCAACCGATCCTAACAAGTTCATTCATTCACTATATTATTTTTCAGCAGCACCCTTAGCTGCTCTCCTCTTATATTTTTAGTCTCTGATTTGAGCGTAGGAGGGGCTACGCCGAGGCACCCTCCCGGCCCTCTTCTAACGGTCTTCTTCGTGATTTCAGGCTCAGAGCAAATTCGATACCTGCGTCTGGACTAGTGCCATTTGCTGTAATCGGACTTTAAATTTCCGATGAGTATCAAGACTAAATCCCATACAAGTGAAATTTTTGGTATGTCAGGCTTTGACATGTAATTATAGATTGACGATTCGTCAAAAGTTTAAATGGACCAAGTCAATATTAAAAATATAAGTTAAATAGTGGTTCCACCTCTAGTTCCATCAAGAAAGTTCCACGAAAGAAAGCATTTTAGTGGGTTCGCTTTCGTATATTAAGTTAATATAATTGAGAATCAATGCAATTAATTGCATGAATTTAATTAATGGGATCGCTTTCAGCGATTTTATTTTATTATTACACATTGTTATCACTAGATCAGATGCATTAAATTTTTGGTTCCAATTCTTACATCGTCTTAGCCAAGAATCTTACTCATGTTATAAATTTTAAATTATTTTTCTTGACTTTACTAGATTTACTTTTAGTTTTAAAACTATGAACAAATAATAATAAAACTCATAATATAAAATTAACGAAACCGAGTTCTGTAAAAATCAAATGAATCAATAATTTTATCAATGAAACCATACATACATACAAACTATTATATTACATGAATAATAATAATAAATTAAAAGTATTCTTAAAAATAATGAATTTAGGGGATACGTAAAGGACAAATTTCAAATAAATCATCAAACCCTATTTTCATTTAGAATTTATACTTTTTCCCATCAAAAGTTAGTTTAAGCTCTCAACTTATTTGAAAAATTTCAAAATCATCTTTGAGCCTTTTTTTTGGTACGTGGCGTTATTATACCTATCGAGCGTGCACAAAGACATAGGAAGATATATATATATATATATATATATATATATATATATTACACATTTTACCTCTTTGATTGTAATGCTGGCGGGTTGTATCCACCGAATTTTACAGACTGTTCATCACAACATAAACATGCAGTCGACACATATGGTTCCTGATGTAGATCCATTCAACGACACTTAGTACAACCTCAGGGTATATAGTAAAGAAGTTTAATTTTGAAAATAATATATGAGATATGCAAAATCCTTGGTTTTTTGTTCAGACGTATAACATATTATTACATAGTAAACTCCTGTAAATGCGGAGTATCTTGTTTAGCTACTTATCGTAGCTGGAATTACGACACAAATAAAAATATTACAAATTTTATTTTGGAAGAAAAATGAAGAGATTGAATGATGTCTTCATCTTCCTTCTATCCCGATATATATATAGAAGTCTCGATGGATTTGAATCTGAACTTCAAACTTTTGAATTGCTATGCAAGTTGTGACCGATAATATTTTTTAGTTGGTGTACCACTAGTTAGTGGTCTATCATGTTGTGGTGGTTGAGTGGTTTATCCTCCACTAATGGAGTGATTGAATCACATGCTTTCTTTACCTTTTGTCGGTAAATCTTTTGCTTTTGTATGGTTTTCGAGGAAAACATGACTTGTGTGAACCTTCACCACTTGGACTTGTCTCCGCATTATGTTTTTGGCCAAATCTAGGCTGAAATTTTTTCCCAAGTTCTGACTTTTTTTGGTTTGGGCATTTTGGGCAAATTCCTTCTAATCACTTTCTCGCATGAGCCATATTGTAAATTTTTTGACTAGTTTCTTTACTCATCGGCAGCTTGGTATTCAACATAAGATTTCTTTTCATTTCAAAAATTTCTTCTTCGAAGCTTGTAGTTTTTCCTGTCACAGTATTTAACAGAAAATATTCATTTACATACTTTTGATAAAACTTAAATGGAAATTTGATTTGGTTCATTTATGTGAGACAGACCTATAATCTCCATGCACATCGAGTAGAGACATCGTCTTCTGTGAGTGATAAAACAAGAGGTGTTTCATTCTCCAGAGGATTCTTGATGAACTTCTGAATGTTCATGTCTGGTCTTCTCAACTTGATGAAGTGAAAGGCTTCATGCAAGTCTTTACCGGCTGATTCCAGTGTTGCTGTAATGTACCGTACTTTAAAATGTTTAAAATTTGCGGAAAATAAATTTTTTTCTTAAATAAGTAATAAACTCTCGAAAACGAAATATTAATAAAATGCTTGTCTAAATATTTGAAATATAAAAGAGTTCAAACTATTTTCGTGACATAAAGTCACAACCAACTAGCTTGCAAAAGTACTTGTTTAAACGATGACATAAAGTAGTTTCATAAAAATCAGAGTAAATGAGTTCAACATGCATAGGAAAAAATAATTCTTGAAGCTTAAGCGGTCCTCAAATTTAGTCCTTTGCATAGTCCGAGCCAACTCACTGGTTCCCGCCTCTTGCCTCCTCATACTCGCCCTCACCTGCATCGATCAAGTATGTGAGTCTAAAGACTCAACATGTATAAACTGAGAATAGCAAGTAGTACATAATAAAGCCACATGCGTTTTAAAGTAACACATAGATATTTAAACTTTGAACATACTTACATAAACATAGACGTGCCATCAATTCATAAACATTTTCATAAACGTGCTTGCATCGTACATACTTAAACATGCATAATCATCATCATTTTGAGTAGAGATATGTTTCCAAGAAAGTGACTCATATATATTGCGCCTGATCAAACTAAACCACAGTACAGGGCTGGTGTGGGGACCCGGACGCTAATCATATTCTTAATCATCATTGGGACAATTTAATCAATTATAATAAACAGGGTCTAAATTTTTTTTTTAAAATTGCGGAACGTAATGGTATTCAATCTAATATACATATCAGTATAAAAGTACAAGTCTTGTACTATATACAATCATTCAACTCAGGTTTAACAACTAATATCAAGTATCGAAACCCTATCTCTAATCAAGGTCCGTAGTCTCCACTCTAATCACGATCTCTCTTCATCTCCTCAACCCCGATCCTGTCCCACCTGTTGCCATGCACACATACAAACACGACAACAGCCGGATAACTCCGGTGAGAAATATATCCCAGTATAAATCAATGAACATGCAATCATATAAACAATGTAAAAGCATGTAACAGATATCAGTAACATGTATCAAAATCTGAAACATAACCAATATAAAATCGTAAATCAACTCATGACTTCATATCTCAGACTAGACTCATTCCTAGTCTAGGGATCCCAGTTTCCAGACGTTGGTATTTTATATCGAATATCAGTAATAGAAGAAACTTCAATTCTATCCACTTCGATATAACCAAACATCCGGTGTCTTGATCTATCCGTCACAGACTTTGGCACTTTCGCCAAATCACTATCCTGTGACCATGTGCAATGTGCCAGTGACGATTCCATCACTATCCGGCACTTATGTCACAAAATCACTCATCTAATACTCGTCTAATACATGCTTTCTATAAATCAATAGAACAAGCATATCAATTCAAATCAATGCACACAATAACAATAAGTATGTGATTTAGGGAAACTCAAGTATATCATACTCGAGTCGTTCTCCCGGTACCACATCGACTTATACCTTTCTTTCTGTAAATCTGATTCTGTCAAAGTCTCTGATTCGGATCTGTCAATACTCAATCTGGCAATGACAATATCAAGGAGTATAATATCAATACACTACTCAATCAATACTGGATATAATCAGAACTCAATCAAATTCTGTTTCAAAGGCATAACGGCGCGGTCTCAATATACCAGCGATACAACATCAATCAGATATCAATCCCAACATCTCATAATCAATAATAATCCAATTCTGATATGAATTCTTAATCAATTTTACTCTGAAAATCATAACAATTTCACAATCAATCTGTTTTTCAATCTGACTTCAATTCTACGATGTCTAACATATCAAGAACACTATATATGAATCATATCCGATTCTGGCAATATCATAACTTCAAATCATAACAAAACGTAATAAAAGTTACGTCCTGTCGAAGCCCTCGTCAACAGAAACACGATACTGAAGTCGGACTCGAAATCTAACGTGCGGATTGAAATATAAAGGCGTAAGGATTTTCCTACACTTTTCTGAGGCTTTTCTCAATCCCTTTCGTTGGAAGATGATGAAATGAATCGATTTCTCAATTAAATTGCATGGCAACGCATATGTGGCTTCATCTTGTGGCAGCACGTCTCAAGCATATGCGCGACCTGTCTCGGCGCATATGCGCGAGACAATATGTCTCGGCACGTCATTCACACGGCAGCTCGCGCATATGCGCGCCCTCATTCGGCGCATATGCGCGAGGTCCTTTACCATTCTTCACAACTCTCGGGTACCCTCGCGCACATGCGCAAATCCATGTCGCGCATATGCGCGAGGTTCTCTGCTCGCGCATATGCGCGAGGTCTTTTCCTCGCACATAAGTCCAATCTTCTTTTCGCCTATCCCGGTCTGATCCGTTCTGTTTATAATCACATCAATTAATCAATGAATCATTTTAAATTAACAACACCATAAATAGCGGGCATTACACTTCTCCCCCCCCCCCCCCTAATATATGATTTCGTCCCCGAAATCACAGGCAATCAATCATATCAATAAGGAGTATATAACAGAATACTGAATATAAAACTCACATCAATGAAATAACTCTGGGAATCTCTGTCTCATGTCTGACTCAGTCTCTCGGGTAGCTTCCTCGATGCCATGACGATCTTGTCTTTTTTCTGAGCTTCTTTTCCTTCCGATCAAGAATCTGAATCGGCTTTTCATAGTAGCTCAATCTCTCATCAAGCTCGGCTTCGTCTGGCTGCATAATGTGTGAAGCATCAGGCAGGTATTTCCTCAACAACGATACATGAAAAACATCATGTATTCAAGATAATGAAGGCGGTAATGCGAGTCGATAGGCACGATCTCCTATGTTCTCGAGAATCTCATACGGACCAACATAACGTGGAGACAACTTCCCTTTCTTGCCAAATCTGACAACTCCCTTGAAAGGTGAAATCTTCAAAAATACTCGGTCTCCTGCCTCAAATACCAATGGTCGTCGTCTAATGTTGGCATATTTGGCTTGTCTATCTTGAGCTGCCTTCATTCTCTTCTGAATCAGCTTTACTTTCTCAGTCATATCTCTGATCATGTCAGGTCCAATCTCAGGTACCTCAGAGATATCATCCCAATACAGAGGGGATCTGCATTTTTTTCCGTACAATGCCTCGAAAGGAGCCATCTCAATACTCGTCTGATAGCTATTGTTGTACGAGAACTCACAAAGTGGCAAGGCATCTTGCCAATTAGTGCTAAAATCAAGCACTATAGATCTCAGCATATCTTCCAATGTCTGAATCGTCCGCTCTGACTGTCCGTCAGTCTGTGGATGATATGCGGTTCTCAGATGTAACCTCGTACCTAGAGCCTGCTGTAAACTCTGCCAGAAGTGCGAAGTAAACCGAGGATCACGGTCCGAAACAATCGACTTCGGCACTCTGTGCAATCTGACTACCTCTCTGATATAAATATTGGCCATCTGGTCATATCTGTACGTCATCTTGTATGGAATAAAACATGCGGATTTGGTCAATCTGTCAATCACAACCAAATCGCATCAATACCTCTGGAGGAACGTGGTAACTGCGTCACAAAGTCCATGGAAATGTGATCCCATTTCCATTCAGGAATAGATAAACTCTGCAGTAGACCTCCTGGTTTCTTCCTCTCGGCTTTCACCTGTTGGCAATTCAAACATTTGGATACAAATGTAGCAATATCAGCTTTCATTTGTTTCCACCAGTATCGTGTCTTCAAATCATTGTACATCTTCCTGCCACCAAGATGAATGCTAAAATGACTGCTGTGCGCTTCTGTCAGTATCCACTGTCTCAAATCTGAAACATTCGGCACAACAATACGATTATTCACATACAAAACACTGTCATGAACCTGATATTCCGATTGATGTCCAGTTCTGACCATAGCAATCGAATTTTGCACATTCTGATCAACTTTCCGAGCCGCTTTTTTTTCTCAAAATCAGCTCTGGTTCGGCTTGAACAGCATATAATCTAATCGGTCTGTAATCTGTCTCAAATACCAATCCAGACAAACAGCAATCTTCTATCAAATTCGAAACACCAATCGTCGATAAGGATAAAGAACATACCTTTCGACTCAGTGCATCTGCTGCTGCATTAGATTTCCCCGGATAGTACTTGATTTCACAATCGAAATCCTTCAATAAATCAAGCCATCTGCGCTGCCTCATATTCAGCTCTGACTGTGAAAAAAGATATTTCAGGCTTTTGTGATCAGAATAAATTTCAAATTTTTCACCGTACAGGTAGTGTCGTCATATCTTTAATGCAAAGACAATGGCAGCCAATTCAAGATCATGAATTGGGTAGCGAGTCTAATGTGGCTTCAGCTGTCTTGAGGCATAAGCAATAACATGCCCTCGCCGCATCAGAATACACAACCCAATCCTCGGTGAGATGCATCACAATAAACCACAAAATCACCAGTACCTGAGGGAATAGTCAATATCGGTGCACTTGTCAGTCTTTTCTTCAATTCAAGAAAGCTGGTCTCACATTCTTCAGACCAAACAAAAGGAGCATTCTTCTGAGTCAACTGAGTAATTGGCTTGGCAATGCTAGAAAAATCTTTAAAAAATCAATATCCTGCCAAACCCATAAAACTGCGAATCTCGGGTACTGAGGTCGGTCTTGGCTAAGAAATCACTGCCTCAACCTTACAGGGATCAACTGATATACCGTCTTCGGATATAATATGCCCCAGAAATACAACATGTCTCAACAAAAACTTGCATTTCGACAGTTTAGCATACAATTTCTCAGCCCTCAGGATTTTCAATACAGTTCTTAAATGCTCGGCATGTTCAATCATATTCTTCGAATAAATCAAAATGTCATCAATGAATATAATAACAAAATCATCAAGATAACTCTGGAATATGCAGTTCATCAGACCCATAAACACAGCTGGAGCATTAGTCATACCGAACGGCATGACAATACACTCATAATGTCCATACCTGGTTCTGAATGCTGTCTTCGAGATATCAGAATCCCTGACTCTCAGCTGATGATATCCAGATCTCAGATCGATCTTGGAATATACAGAAGAACCCTGCAACTGATCAAAAAAATCATCAATACGAGGCAAGGGATATTTATTCTTTACCGTTGCTTTGTTCACTTGCCGGTAGTCGATACAGAGTCTCATAGAACCGTCTTTCTTTCTCAGAAACAGTACTGGAGCACCCCAAGGAGACACACTCGGTCTGATATACCCCTTGGCCAATAAATCCTCCAACTGTTCTTTCAACTCAATCGGTGCCATTCTGTACGGAGCCCTCGAAATCGGAACTGTACCTTGCATCAACTCAATACTGAATTCTATCTCTCGAATCGGAGGCAAACCAGGAATCTCATCTGGAAAGACATCAGCGAACTCACACACCACTGGCAAATCCGCCAATGATGGACTCGATTTCAGTAAATCAACTGAATAGACAAGGAATCCCTCCGCTCCTTTCTTTAACAATCGAGTCATAGACAATACGGATATCAAAGGAATTCTAGATCGAGAACCCTTACCGTAGAATTTCCACTCATCAACCATATCCGGTCTGAATCTCACAATCTTGTGGAAACAATCAACAGTAGCTCTGTACTTGGTTAACATATCGATACCGATATTACAGTCAAAATCAGACAACCCAAGCACAATACAGTCTAACTAAATCTCATGCCCATCATACTGTAGTATACAATGTTTAACAGATTTCACTGATATCAAACATGTCCCCAACGGAGAAGAGACAGACACTACAACAGATAATGACTCAATAGGCAATGAATGCATCAAGGCAAATCGCTCAGATATGAATGTATGTGATGCACCAGTATCTATCAATACATATGCAGGATAACCATAAATAAAACAGTTACCTGCAACAACATCGTCAGGTGCCTCCTGAGCCTGCTCCTCTGTCAAACCAAATACTCTGGCCTGCTGTCTAGGAGGCTGGCTAACTGTCTGGCTACCTCCTGGCCTCTGCTGTGACTGAGATGGTGCTGGCTGGAACGAATGAACAGCCGCTGATCGTCTATCCGTCTGTGCCGCTGATCCAGATGATTCGGCACCCTGTGATCTCTGAGAATCTCTCTGGGGACAAACTCGAACAAAATATCCCTGCTATCTACAAATACGACAACTGCCGAACACTCCTCGGCACTGCTCTGTGGAATGCTTCCCTCCACAAATGCTGCAATAAGGTCCTGTATAACTCTGGCCCTGACCGGTCTGTCTCTAGCCACTAGAACTGGATGAACTGCTTCCAGATCTCTTAAACTGCTTCCCTCTGGCTTTCAGGAAGTCTTTCTTTCCTCCACTGCTGCTGCCACTCTCAAACCGGAGAGGTGGTTGCTGTGGTCTTGGCGCTGAAGGCACAAACAAAGCTCCCTTCTGTCTCATCAGACCGGCTTCGGCTCCCTTGGCCCTGTTCAAAGCATCAGTAAAATTGTTCGGTCTCCCGGTATTCACCAAGGTAAAGATTTCCGGATTCAGGCCATTAATGAACTGATCAGCAACAGTTTCGTCATTTTCGGCCACATGTGGAGCAAATCGTAGTAGTGTAGAGAACTTGGCCCCATATTCCTCGATGTTCAGCTGACCCTGTCTCAAGTTTGCAAATTCTGCTCCCTTATCCTTCCTGTACGACACTGGAAAGAATTTCTGATAAAACTCAGTTCTAAACACGTTCCAAGTGATTACTGTACCTCGATGCTCCAAGGCCCGCTTTGTTGTAATCCACCAGTTCTTTGCCACATCATGCAACTGGTGCCCTATCAGTTTCACTCTTCGCTCATCAGTGTAATCCTAGGACTCAAACAGCATCTCAATGTCGTCTAACCAACTCTCGCAATCAACTGAAGTCTCAGTACCCTTCAGAGTCGGTGGATGGAATGACTGAAATCTCTTCAACAATGTCTCCATCGGTGTAGCTGTTACATCCATTGGAGGATTCGAAGTGCTACCCTGTTCCGGTACTCTTCGAGGAGGCATATCTGATTATCAAAAGGGTTAGCAACCAAATACAGCAAATCTGTTTCAGTCCTCCTCCGATCATCTTACTGCTGATCAAGAATCGGTTCTGATTCATTCTCAATAACAAATGTTTCCAAATCAAGTTAGATAAACAGGTAAACATGCATTTCAAAGCAGTAAATCATGCTAGTAATCAAAAGCAAGGAAGAAAACTCAATCTACCCCGCACACTAGCTCCTATCTCAATCTAAAGGATCTATTGCTCTGATACCACCTGTTGTAGGGACCCGGACGCTAATCATATTCTTAATCATCATTGGGACAATTTAATCAATTATAATAAACAGGGTCTAATTTTTTTTTTAAAATTGCGGAACGTAATGGTATTCAATCTAATATACATATCAGTATAAAAGTACAAGTCTTGTACTATATACAATCATTCAACTCAGGTTTAACAACTAATATCAAGTGTCGAAACCCTATCTCTAATCAAGGTCCGTAGTCTCCACTCTAATCACGATCTCTCTTCATCTCCTCAACCCCGATCCTGTCCCACCTGTTGCCATGCACACATACAAACACGACAACAGCCGGATAACTCCGGTGAGAAATATATCCCAGTATAAATCAATGAACATGCAATCATATAAACAATGTAAAAGCATGTAACAGATATCAGTAACATGTATCAAAATCTGAAACATAACCAATATAAAATCGTAAATCAACTCATGACTTCATATCTCAGACTAGACTCATTCCTAGTCTAGGGATCCCAGTTTCCAGACGTTGGTATTTTATATCGAATATCAGTAATAGAAGAAACTTCAATTCTATCCACTTCGATATAACCAAACATCCGGTGTCTTGATCTATCCGTCACAGACTTTGGCACTTTCGCCAAATCACTATCCTGTGACCATGTTCAATGTGCCAGTGACGATTCCATCACTATCCGGCACTTATGTCACAAGATTACTCGTCTAATACATGCTTTCTATAAATCAATAGAACAAGCATATCAATTCAAATCAATGCACACAATAACAATAAGTATGTGATTTAGGGAAACTCAAGTATATCATACTCGAGTCGTTCTCTCGGTACCACATCGACTTATACCTTTCTTTCTGTAAATCTGATTCTGTCGAAGTCTCTGATTCGGATCTGTCAATACTCAATCTGGCAATGACAATATCAAGGAGTATAATATCAATACACTACTCAATCAATACTGGATATAATCAGAACTCAATCAAATTTTGTTTCAACGGCATAACGGCGCGGTCTCAATATACCCAGTGATACAACATCAATCAGATATCAATCCCAACATCTCATAATCAATAATAATCCAATTCTGATATGAATTCTTAATCAATTCTACTCTGAAAATTATTACAATTTCATAATCAATCTGTTTCTCAATCTGACTTCAATTCTACGATGTCTAATATATCAAGAACACTATATATGAATCATATCCGATTCTTGCAATATCATAATTTCAAATCATAACAAAACGTAATAAAAGTTACGTCCTGTCGAAGCCCTCGTCAATAGAAACACGATACTGAAGTCGGACTCGAAATCTAACGGGCGGATTGAAATATAAAGGCGTAAGGATTTTCCTACACTTTTCTGAGGCTTTTCTCAATTCCTTTCGTTGGAAGATGATGAAATGAATCGATTTCTCAATTAAATTGCATGGCAACGCATATGTGGCTTCATCTTGTGGCAGCACGTCTCGCGCATATGCGCGACCAGTCTCGGCGCATATGCGCGAGACAATATGTCTCGGCGCGTCATTCACACAGCAGCTCGCGCATATGCGCGAGGTCCTTTACCATTCTTCACAACTCTCGGGTACCCTCGCGCACATGCATGAATCCATGTCGCGCATATGCGCGAGGTTCTCTGCCTGCCTCGCGCATATGCGCCCGGCAGGGTCGCGCATATGCGCGAGGTCTTTTCCTCGCACATAAGTCCAATCTTATTTTCGCCTATCCCGGTCTGATCCGTTCCGTCTATAATCACATCAATTAATCAATGAATCATTTCAGATTAACAATACCATAAATCACGGGCATTACAGCTGGCAGGGACGTCCACTGCCACATACATAAGATCCCCGGTCACGCTTTACCGAGTTGTCCCTGATCATGCTTTACCGCTTCCCAATCCTAATCATAACCCGGTCATGCTTTACCGGGGTGGAGAGATCCCGGACACGTTCTCCGGATTCCAAACCCATTCATAATTTGTCACAAGACAATTCGCATACCTCAAAAAATAAAACATTTTCTTTGCACGTAGAACATATTAATACATTATGCATGTCTGCCCAAGACAAAAATTAATTTTTTCAGAAAGATTGGCGCTCGGGCAGTAATTTCTTACCGCTCGAGCGCAGCCATCCAGAAGGCCTGCCGCTCGAGCAGAAAAATCTCGCGTCCGAGCGCCGCCCTGCGCGAAATTTTTGAAAACCAACACAGTTGAGTATTTACACGAGAATTATCATAACTCATTCATATCTTGTCCAAAAATTACGAATTTACTGTCAATCAAAGATATCAAAAATTATTATGTTTTTATTATAAAACTCTTTTCCAGAAAACCGACCGAAAACTAGCATGACTTGAAGGGACAGCAAATTCGGTGTTTGAGATCTAAAAATCGTTTCAAAAATTTTTGCTCAAACTTTGCATAACATAAAAGGATTTTTACACACAATATACATCAAAATATTTACTATGACAATATCAATGCGAAAAATGAAAGAATATACATGCCTTTGCGTCTAAACACTCAAATATAACGAATACCGACGCGGTGGATTGCGGGAGATGACCGGGAGACGCTTGCTATACGATTCTAGCTCGAAAAAGGGACGTAAATCTCCAAAATTTTGCAAGGAGAGGGGGTTGAGATGGTGGCTGCTGAAAGAGCTCAAGAACCCTAGCTAATCTTATCCAAATAAACGTGTATGTGTGTGTGCCGAATTGTGTGTGTGTGTGGGTGAGTTTTAAAGAGTTAATTAGGATAAAAAATACTTAGTCAAATAATTAGTGATAAATTAATACTAATCTAATGATTTAAGCACACTCAAATTTTTAATAAAAAAAATTAAGTACCAATTTTCAAGACTAATAATTAAGTACCAATTTTCTAGACTAAAAATCTCCAATTTATAATAAATTATGTATATAAATCATAAATTATGCATCGTTTAAAATCATTTTAAAATTAAATAAGTAATTTAAAAAATTTAATAAATGCATGGGTTTACGTGTACTGATTTTGGGCTCTACAGTTGCACTAAAAATTAAAGTTCCAAAATATCTCTCTTGACAAATAATCATTATTTGCCTATGTTTCGTAAATAGTTTCTTGGATTTATTTTTGCAGTGCAGAGTTTTCTGAGAAGCTGGGTGATGTAATATATGAGGCAAGAGCTCCAAATTCATACCATGTTTTTACCTCCTTGGAATAGGAATTTGGTTTCATCCATATCCCAACCTAGAGTAGCTAGGGATATTCCCCAAACTCACATAGAAAAAATAAAGTGGTTGGGTTGATACCAATTCTTATTTTTAATTTTTTTCTGTTCCGTTGATATACATAAAATAGAGAAACTATAAGCTCGTTAGTACCAACCTTAGATTTTCCCTTGCCAATTTGAGGTCTATGGTTGATTTCTCCATCTTCAATCCCTGAGGTGAAGGGTTTGAATTGAAAGCTCGAGACAAAAAAATTGAGCTTCAATTTTTTCTCACCTCATATAAAGATTATCACAACTTAACACTTGTGCTAGGAGTAGTTGAATCCCCTCCTTCAGTTATAGAGTCATGTAGTCAAAAACTCTCCATTTCAGAAAACAGTGACTTCTCAATAGCTTGAAGGATCGGCTTTTGCAATACATATCACATCTTAGTGTAAGCCTGCAAACAAGTTATTTGATCAGAGACATTTCTCTTATCAACTTGTTGTAGCCTACCCAAAACTTTTGCATTTTGGACAAGCTTATTGAACTCAGTTTGAAGCATTTCAAGGTGTTTCCTCAAATGCCTCTGCAATTTCATAATGACATCAAGATTAGTGTTGTTCATCTCTTGTTAAGAAATCTACATGGTTATTCTCCTTCTGGGGCGAGCTTGGTAAGAACTGCTGCCCACCAATGTTCACTGGCATCAATATATAATAACATATCATCTTCATCTTGGGGAATTGCCATTTTCGAGAGATTTTTGCAAATATTTTTAAATTATCTTAATCTTTTTGTATGTTCTTTTATCCATAAAAATCTTGCGTCCTTAATTAGTAATGGTCTGAAAAGTTTCCTTTATTTTGTTAGATTTTTAATAAACATTCCAACAAAGTTAACAACTCCAAAAAACTGTGAATTTGTTTCTTGTCTTTGAGTTTTTCTGGAAAATTCTGCACCTTTTCCACAATGTGTTCTTGCATAATTATTCTCGACTCATAAAATACGCCGCCTAGGGGCACCCATTCAAAATTTCAGTCCAATCAAATGATCAGCGACTGCCAATATGTCTCGTGGTCTTGGAAATTGATTCTACTATTATGCTTCTCAGGCTTCCTTCCTCCTTATTGGAATAAGCTCTCCACGCTGCTAGCAAGTGAAACCGATAAAACTTTCGGCATTGATGAGCGCATGTATTCCAAGAAATTGAATTTTTCTCGTTGCGATGACTGCCTTCCTTTCCGAGAAGACTAGTCCTTTTTATCATCCCTTAGAGAAAATCTCTAAATGTTTAATATGTTTATCTTTATTTATAGATGCTATTAAAACATAATCAACGTAGGCAAAAATAATTTTTAAAAAAATCTTTAAATAGATAATCTATATTTCCTTGAAATATTTGGGGTGAATTAGTCGAACCCATTGATAATATTTCCCAAATATATTGTCATTGTGATGTGGAGAAAGCTGTGAATTTTTTCTTTTTTTCTTCATCCAAATTTTATAGAATTCGGACTTACAATCGAAAGAGAATATTTTAGCGTTATGTATTCAACTAACTAAATGTTCTCTACTGGGTATAAAATACCCATCAAGCTCCATAATTTTATTAATTTCTTGAAAATTAATTATTAATCTGGGTTTGTTTTTTTTTATTTCACCATGACATCTTACAAGAAAATCTGGACTACTATATGATGATATTCCTACTTTGATTAAATCAAGGTTTAAATTTTCATTGATAATAATCTGCATATGCTTTTGATCTACTATGTTCATTGGGATAGACTTATGTCTGACGAAATTATATTCCTTGCCTTCCTTAATTTTAAACTAGCTTGGAGTTGGTTTCTGTCCCACGATGCCAAGGGATCTACATTGTAGTTTTCTTTGAATATTTTCTTGATAACTTCTAGGGTTACTTTTGATTCGAATTCTACATCCTTCTAGTATAAAACTATTTTTAGGAATTTTATTTCTTCTGGTTAGATGTTTTGATATGCTTTTAATTGAAGTATTGTTTCTCCAAACCGTCTAGAATCCTTCATTTTTGGGTTCAGAAGTTTTTTTCATTAACACGCTTGCTACAAAATTGGTTTGACAATTTATGTAAAATGTCTCTTTTAGTCTCTCGACTATGACTTTGTGATCACACGATGTTGTAAACACTAATATTCTATTCTCATTTTCTTGTGTATATGATTTAAAAATTTGCAATAAATTATTTCCTAGCAAAATTTTTGCACATGTATAATGAAAAAAATTTGTGGTGTTTTTACCTTGTACCAATGTGTGTGTCCAACACCTCCGATTAGTATTTATGGCATCTTAATCTCTTTATGCAAGATTAAGATTTGTTTGGAGAAATCTCATCCAGGAATCTGAGGTAATTCTTATTTCAATTCTTTTAAAAAAACTCCTTTTTTTGTACTGATTCCAGCTCCGGAATCGATATTATTAGTAAAATATTCTTATTTATATCGTTCGTATAACATCCATGCTGGGATTTATATCAAGAATGAGCTCATGGTCATTGCATTTTCCACTTTCTATCATCTGCCATCAATTTCATCCGCTTTCTAGACGTTTCAAAAGTTTGTGTTTCTCGAGAAACTATATCCCAAGAACCAATTGATCTGGTTTTTTTTCCTGGAATCCTTTCTTAAGAAATTGCAATTTACTTATATTGATCAATCCTTAGTAAGTTCCTATAATAGGTAGTTCAAAATAGTATATATTATTAAAAAGAAATTAATTTTTTGATCTTGTAATATCAAATATTATTTCGAATTCTCTCAACCTTTCTGAACATCTAAGATTTTCCTATTGTCGAAAAGATCTTTAATACCTATTGGGCTTCCTAGATGGGTTTTTTTCCTATCTCTTTGAAATATTATCTTTCTTGATTTCAGTACATGTCTTTGATTCCTTTGCATAATTGTTTTTTCTTTGATCTAGATATATATTTCTTGTATTAAAGGAAACTTGATTCTTTCTCGATAAATTGTGTGAACAACGTTTTCAAATATTTCTAATATTTTAATAAACTCATTTCTAATAAAAAATTATGAGTGATGTAAATGCAAGGATCGGTTGGGAGTAAAAAAGTATTTAGAAGGGAGGGTTAAATAAACACTTGACATTATTCACAACCTTTTCGAATAATGAACCAGTTTAGTGGTAAACTGAATTCAAGAATCTTGTTGTAGATGTCAATCAGTTAACTAACGAAAGTGCGGAAATAAATTGAATGACAGATAGAATAAAACTGAAATTAAGGGACTCAAGATTTGTGGATGTTCGGATATTTCAAACACTCCTACGTCACCCTTTCTATCTTGAAGATATGATATTTACTAAAAGACTTTGATCTATACAAATATTTGTAGAAACCCATTTTAGTTTGGAGTTAACAATGACAAAACTGAAACTCTTAGTTTCAATACAATTTATCAGTACTCAACTGATGTGTAACTTTTAAACACAATTGATCTCTACAAGATCGAATAATACACAATGAATATTTGTGCTTTTAAGCTCAAAGTATAGCCTGAAAGCTATGAATGTGTATACGATGCGTGAGCTTTTGAGAGCTTTTAAACTTGAAAGAGTATGCACAGAGTTCTGTTTGATAACTTGAACACTTTTGTAGCTTGATTCCCTGATTACTTGTCTTGAGCTGATCTTCTCGGCTATTTATAGGCTTTGCTTCCAACGGTAACAGTGAATGCATTTTGAATATTTATATTTGTTGTAAAGCCATGTCAACATTCTTTTGACAATTGTACACTGTAGCTTTTCTAAAATGCGGATTTCCCATTATATGTTGAAGTCTGTTCTTGTACAATTTTTGGTTGATAGCTATGTTCCTTAACTGATGACGTGTCACAACTGATTTATCAGTTGACATATCCGATAGGATTAACTGATTGCTCTCAATTGACTGTAGTGTAACTGATCAGTTTCAACTGATCATCCAGTTGACTACGAAGTTCAGTTAGCTTAGTTCAGTTGCCTTTAATTATATAAGCACTAATCTTCAGTTCGGGAAACTAATCAGTTTACGAATTTTTAGTTCAGTTACTTCAGTCTTCTTGATCAATTGTTCAATCTTTTCACGCTCAATTTTTCAAACTCCAAAATTCAGTTTCCAACAAATTTCATTTTTTAGGTGTTTGACAAAACATAGAATATACGAACTGATCATACTGAACTCTTCGTAGATAAAATAATATTTTATTAACAACTCTTTCAATGTACAGATTCGTACAAAGAATGAAAGAATAAAAAAATCTTCTACTGACTAAAATTCTGCAAAATCTCCCAAATTTCTCAACTGAATATAAAGATGTCTTCTAACTGATTTGGATTTCTTTATTTCTTTGCTATTTTATCAGCTGGTCCGTGATCATTCGGTTGACTAGGTCTCTTCTTAGATAGCTTATGTTGTTCTTCTATCCCTTCCCCCTTTTTGCCAAACTCACCAACCCTGTTGGATAAAGCACAGACTTCCAAGGTGAAAGTAGATATTGCACTCATTATTTGTTCTTGCATCAGATCCATTCTCTTTGTCACTACTGTATCCAAAAACTCAATGAAATTTTTGAACATGTCTTGCATCTGGAAATGTGCTTGAACCGTCACTCGGTCTATTCTTTAATTGATCTAGTTGGAGAAATAAGGAAGTTATATCCTTTGTAACCTGATGAAGGTTCTCCATTGTATTCTCTTTCATAGAATCAATCTTCAATGTGTGCCTCAGTTGGGTTGACTTGATATCAAAAATAGATGAAATCAAATGGAGAAGGTTCGATTGAATGTCTTATATCATGGAATCAGTAGCCATTGGTATCTAAGGAGACATAGCTTCAGAGAATTCTTGTTCTTTCTCCTTGTCTTCTTCATTAAAGATTACCAAGGCCTTATCAGTTGATTCAGTCACAACGGTAACCATTTCCGGAAAAATTTCTGCAATAAATTCCTTTTGAAGTTCTGGAGGAGGAGTGGAAGTCTGAACAACAGTTGAGCTGGTAGGCTCTTCAGTTGGTTTATCAGCTGATACTTCAGTCGGCTCTTCAGTTGGCACTTCTTCAGTTGGTTCTGAGTGCAACTGAGCCACTACAGTTTCAGCTTGAACTACTTGTTCAATCGTGGCAGACGACTGAACTGGTTCTTCATTTTTCTTGTAAAATATCCTTTGAGGCTGGTTGTTCAGTTTTACTCGGGTCTTCAACTGATTCTCTAGTTATAGCTGAATATCAGCAAAAACTGATTGTATTACTTCATCGATATTTGTTAGTGATAACTCAGCATCAGTGTAGATTTGAAGGCCTGCGGGAGGAGTTTGAAGAGCAGAAGATGATTGTTGAGCATCCTTTGCAGAAGGAACAGATATTTGCTCAGTTAGTTCAACAACTGCTTCCTAGGATGGCTCTGGCTGTTGAGTTTCTGGTTCAACCTGCTCTTATGAGGATGAACTTTGGGAATTTGTCGGAATAGTTAACTGTTGACCCATTTCCCAATCTTTAATCTTCATTTGCAGATATAATAGATCCGCGTCCAACTGGTCATTAACTGCTTTGTCATTGAAGGCAGTTGGACTGGCAGAATCATAGTTCTCGAGTAGCCTAGCGATGACTAGCGCTAGCTTCTTGGCACGTATCAGATCATACAAATATGTCATCCTCTCCAACGCTTGAGCAATAGTGGCAGCTTTGACTACCCTTAGGACTACATTTTCCAATGCGATGAATTTTTTCAAAGTTGATTTCTTTTGTAATCGCTTGGCAAACACTTTGGTCCTAAATCTGACCCATTCATTATAAGTTTTAAATTTCAATTCATAAAAATCATTTACCTCTGACCATATTAAGTCGATATGAGTCTGAATCAAGTTGGTCGGTCGGAGCTCTTCTATCATCTTTCCCTTACCTTTCTGGTCAGTGAGGATATGAGAAATGCTCAGTCCTGACATTGTTGCATCCACCTTTTCACGTATCACCACTCCCTTGGGTCTGGCAAAAGGTAGTGTAGTTGGGCCGGCGATAGTGATCAGTGGTGCTTTCACTCCAGTTTGTTTTTGTCTATCACCAGATTCGATGATAATCTTCTTTGATGGAGCAATTTCAGATGATGATGCAGCTTGAACTGACCTGAATGGTGTTGCACTGATAGGCTGTTCAGCTCCAGTTTGCCTCAATCTATCAGCTGGGATAGTTTCCAAAACAACTGTTGGTTTTGTTTTCTTAGTTCTTGGATTTTTCAAATTTTTCGGAGAAGGGGTTTTCTCCGATTCAGTTTCAGTTTCATCTACAATCAATTTCCTTTTGATTATTTTCTTTGATTTAGCCAAGTATTTTGTCTTATTTAAAGTTTTGGGAACTGCCGGCGTCCCAATCGCCTTCTTTATCTTCAAAAATTGCTCAGAGGAGATGTCCAGTTTTGTATTTGGGGGCTGAACATTCTTGGAAGTGAAGACTTTGAATTTGGATGACTTCTCAGAAGAGTAACCCACCAAACCTTTGTTTTTCAAAAGGTAGCTGAGTGGCACAACAAAGTCTTTGGACTATTTAGAGGACTGAGCATGTTCTTTAGGATATTGAAATTGATAGCTGACCACTTCATTCTCCATCCAACCATGATAGCAGTCATTACTTGAAACTTTTCAAGGGTTATGACAGCAAACGAGCCTGCCTTGGCGAGTAAACCCTCGGCCACAATATCAGCCAATAACTGAATCTCTTGCATCAATTCTTTATTTGGATCCGAAACTTTGATTTTCCTTCCATCAGCAGATAAAATCGTCTGCATCTCCTCAACATCAGAAGTCCTCACTTCAGGGAAGTGAGTCAAGTCATCAGAAGGCAGTTGGAAGAGATTGCTAAAGGAGTCTTCTTCAATGATCAACAGCTGATTGTTGACGGTTGTGGGGACCCGAACCTAATTCGTTTTCTTAATCATTATTTAGATTCAATATAACAATTAAGAAATGTGGGACATAAAATTTTTTTAAAATACAAGTGCGGAAACGTAATGTAATCCATCTGATATACATGTCAACATAAAAGTACAAGTCTTGTACAACATCTCTTTATCTCCAACTAGGGTTCAACAACTATACATCAAGTGTTGAATCCTATTCTATTTCTAAGTCCGGATCTCCACGCTAACCGTAATCTGTCATCCTCTTCCTGATCCTGATCCTGATCATGTCCCACCTGTTGTCATGTACAAATACAGACACAACAACAGCCGGATAACTCCGGTGAGAAATACATCCCAGTATAAACAATGAATACATGCAATCATATAACAAATATAAAAGCATGAAACAGATATCAATAGCATGTATCAAATCAGAAAGACATTTATCGAAATAAAACTTACGTCCAGTTGAAGCTCTTGTCGACAAAAACACGGTACTGAAGTCGGATTAAAATTCAGACGGACGGATTTTGCACAATCAAATTTCTAAAGGATGAAAAGCTTAAACTCTCGGGAGCTTCTCTATATTTCTTTCCTTGTTGTCCACTGAAAGAAAGAATTTGCATATATATATCCCAAGTTGCATGATAGAGAAACGTGGCTTGCTCTTCTTGTATCTCGGTCGGCGCTCGGGCGGTTAAAAACTACCGTTCGGGCGCGGCACTTTCTGTCCAAATCCTTTTCTTATTGCACACTGGCGCTCGGGCGGTCACAAACTACCGCTCGGGCGCCGAACCTTCTGTCCGAAACATATTCTTGTTGAACACTGGCGCTCGGGCGGTCATTTTCTACCGCTCAGGCGCCACACTTTATGTCCAAAGTTTACACAATTCATATGTTTTACCCAATCTGGTCTCGAAGTGATCCGTCTATAATCATATCAATTCATAATCAATAATCTCATATTAACAGAATAAAATCTCGGGCATTACAACGGTTGTTGTGATATTTCCGTTAGCAGAGATGAAGCTATTTGCATAAAGATCCTGAATCTCTTTGTGATGAATTTCTTGAGTTGATAATCCCAGAAATTTCTTCAGTCCAGATGCTTCAAACTTGAGAAAGACATCCTTGACAGATAGTACTGAGTCAAAGTCAATAGCCATTGCATTAAGAATGTATGCAGGAACTTGGTTTGCCATTGCTGAAAGTTTGAATATCTTTGAAAAAGAAAAGCTCTGTATTTGATTTGCTCTGAGAGTGAATGCTTGTAAAGAAACTGAAATGAAGTGAGGTCATTTCTTATGTTGGTGACTGTTCGAATTTTTGGACACGTGTTATTTCAAAATGAATTGATTTATAAAAACGTGTGTGCGTTGTGTGTAATCGTGAATGAAAAACGTTTGGATTACATGTGGCCATGTGATTGGTTACTATTCAATGAAAAACATAATTAAATGCATAATTTTAACAGTTCCATCATTTAATATGGAGTATTTATTGATTAATCAGTTAAATTATATGATAAGATCAGTTAGGTCAATAACTGAGCGATCAGTTGAGAACTGAATCAGTTCATTTGAAGACCAACTGACGAATGTCTTATCAGTTAACTAATCGATGTTCCCCCTAAATAAATGTGTGTAAGTAAGAGAGATTAAGAGAATCTCAGTCTAGAGAAATTAATTGCGTTTTGTTGACTGATGTCTATTCATCTTCTTTTTTTTTCTTCAGTTAGAGTCTGTCTATATATTAGATCAAATTCATGAGATGCAAATAATAACAATTAAGCACAAATGGATAGACCTAGCAGTTCCAACAATCCTAATCCTGCAGCAAGACTTCCTCGCGTGGAGAGTTGGACAAGATATATTGAAGATTATGTCTTCGAAAGAGTCATGTCCATCTGGACTAAGATACATGATTCCAGACCATCCAGCAAGATAGATTAGTTGCTACTGAAAAACAGAAAGCAACTGAGATCAAATATAAGAAGCGTCTAGACGTCATTCACACTTCAAACCTTGTAATTGATGAAGGTCTTTACTACTTGATGCTTATGAAGGAGCAGATGGTGCTGGAAAGAATTGCTATATCAGAAAGTTACGGCAGAATTTCCTGCAATGAGATGTCTAGTTGGATGTCCCTTTGGCTAGATGACATTGAAAGATAACTGAATCGTGTAATGATAGAAAGATATGATCAATAAAATTGCTATTCCGATCCATTGCTATTTTCTTTCTGCATACTAATTGATATTAACTAAAAAGATAATTAGTGACAGGTAAGCAACTACTAATTGAAACCTCTAGCTGACATAACAATGCAACTAATATTAAGACAAATCAATTAAACCATAATATTACGAAAGTAAGAAAACTTATTCTCGGGTAATGGCTTGGTGAAGATGTTAGCTGCTTGTTGTTCAGTTGAAATGTACTCCAGCCTGATTGCCTTTTTAGAACATGATCTCTGATGAAATGATGTCTGACGTCAATTTGTTTGGTTCTGGAGTGAAGAACAGGATTATAGTTAATCGCAATTGTACTTGTATTGTCATAGAAGATTTGTGATTATTCTGCACTGAATCCATAATCCTTAAGTTGTTGCTGAATCCGGAGCAATTGAGCGCAACAGCTTCCAGCAGCTAGATATTCTTCTTCAGTTGTGGAAGTTGCCATGGATGTTTGCTTCTTGCTAAACCATGAAATCAGTCTGTCTCCTAGAAACTGACATGATCCACTGGTGCTTTTACGATCAAGCTTACATCCTTCATAATCTGCATCTGAATTGCCAACTAAATTGAAAGATGAGTCCTTAGCATACCATAAGCCCACACTTTGTGTGCCTTTATGATATTTCAATATGTGTTTGGCAGCTGAAGAATACGATTGCTTTGGATTTGCCTGAAATCTAGCACACGTACAAACAGAAAATACAATATCAGGACGACTAGCAGTTAGGTATAACAAAGAACCTATTAAACCTCTGTAGAGTGCTGTCTCAACGGGTATTCCCCCTTCATCTTTATCTAATTTAGTCGATGAGCTCATGGGAGTACTTGCAGCTGAACATGTCTCCATGCCAAAATTTCTTAAGCAGTTCCTACGTGTATTTCGTCTGACTGGTAAAAGTATCACTTTCCAGTTGCTTCACTTGCAGACCAAGAAAGAACGTCAGTTCGCCCATCATACTCATCAAAAATTTTTCCTACATTAACTTGGCAAATTTCTCACATAATTTGGGGTTAGTGGACCCAAAAATAATATTAACAACATATATTTGCACAAGTAGAATATGATCATTCTTTGAAAATTTGAACAGAGTCTTATCAACTGATCCAACAATAAAATCATGATCAGTTAGGGATTTTGAAAGTGTTTCATAGCAAGCTCTTGGAGCTTGTTTAAGACCATATAGAGCTTTGTTCAAATGATAAACATGATCAGGAAGAGAGTGATTAAAAAAACCTGGTGGTTATTCAACATATACTTCTTCCTGCAACTGACCATTTAGAAATGCACTCTTGACATCCATTTGGTAGACTTTAAAGTTTTGAATGAGGCATAAGCAAGGAAATATTATGATTGATTCCAGTCGTGCAATTGGTGCATATGTCTCATCGTAATCTATCTCTTCTTCTTGCCTATATCCTTGTGCTACAAGCCTCGCATTGTTGCGCACAACTGAACCATCTTCGTTCAGTTTGTTCCTGTAGACCTACTTTGTACCTATAATGGTTTTAGAGATTGGTCTTGGAACTAAGTTCCAGACATTGTTATAGTTAAACTGATTCAGCTCTTCTTGCATAGAATTTATCCAGTTAAGGCCAGCAAGAGCTTCATCAGTTTTCTTTGGTTCCAGTTGGGAAACAAAAGCTAAATGAATAAATAAATTAATAATTTGATTCCGAGTTCTTACCAGATCAGATGAGTTACCTATTACCAATTCTTGTGGGTGTGATTTCTTCCATCTGTATCCAACATTAGTTGCATCGATTTCAGCAATTGATGCAGTTGGTAACAGAGAGTTTTCTTCAGTTTCAGTTGCTGCTGCTTCAATTGATATTTGAATTTCATCATTTTGCTCCACCAACTGATGATCAGGAGAAATTTCTTGTTCAACTGATTGATCTAGTATATCTGGTTCAGGTGTTTGAAGGAGATTTTGATTGATGTGAACTTCTTCTTTACTATCATCCTCCAAACTTATATCTGTAAAGCGATCAACAAGCTCAACTGGATCAGTTGGCTTATCACTTAGTAAAGATTTATCAAATACAACATGAATTGACTCTTCTACCTTCAAAGTGCATTTGTTTAAAACCCTATAAGCTTTACTAACTGATTATTAACCTAGAAATATTCTTCTACAGATTATGCATCAAATGCTTGCAAATGATTTTTGCCATTATCGTGAATAAAACATATGCAGCCGAATATTCAGAAGTAAGATACCACACTTTTATGTTAATGCCAGATCTCATATGACGTTTTTAAATGATTTTTGTTAATCATTGATCTGTTCTGAGTGTAACATACAGTGTTTACTGCTTCTGCCCAAAACCTTTGAGAAATACCAGAATCAACAAGCATTGTTCTAGCAGCTTCTTTAAGGGTTCGATTTATTCTCTCAGCTACACCATTTTGCTGAGGAGTTCTTGTTGCTGAGATCTCATGCTTGATCCCAGTATTTTCTAAAAATTGTGGAATATTTTGATTGATGAATTCAGTCCCTCGATCAGACCTTATTCTGTCAATACCAACTGATTTTTAATTTAATAATCTTTTGAAAAGTTTAATCAGTTTTACAACAGTTTGGTCTTTTGATTTAAGAAATATAACCCAAGTAAATCTTGAAAAATCATCAACAATTATCAAGGTGTATTTCATTTCCCCTAAAGTTATGACTATTATCGGACCAAAGAAATCCATATGCAGCTATTCTCAGCATCTGGAGGAAGATTTACTACCCTTATTTTTAAATGAAGATCTTATTTGTTTACCAAACTGACATGCTGGAAAAATTTTATCTTTTGAAAAATCTATTTTGGGAAGAACAATTACAAGATCATGGTTACTCAGATGAACAATAGACTTAAAATTTAAGTGGTTCAACCTTTTATGCCACAACCAGTTTTTAGAAGATTTTTAAGATTAAAAAAAACTGATGCATTAGGTTGATCAGTCCAACTGACTTTGTAAGTATTTGACAACAATTTTCAGTTAAAATGATCTCATCAGTTGAGTCTTTAATTGTAAGGTCCAGAAAATTAAATTTACGTAACCTGAATGCATGCAATCTAGGATTTTATTTAAATTATGTGTTTATTTATTTTTTATGCATTTTATGCATAATTATTGCATGATAGGATTCAATTCATGATTATTTTAAAAGTTCACGCATTAAAGTTTTTAGATGCATTTCGCGCTCGATCGAGGAACAGAGACCGGGGAATTATCAGGAAAATTATTTTTGTTACATGTTTAATTTTATTAATTAATATGAGGTGTTTTAAGTGTTTTTCAAGAAATGGGCTTTTTTTGGATATTTTTACCCGCAAAAGCATATTTTTAATCGGTACGCAAATTTTAACAATTCGAAGGACTTTCGAGGGTTCATGTAATATTTTCAAAAATTTACCAAAATGAAATATTTTTCGGGAGCATGTTTGGGCTTGATGGATTTGTTTTTATGCTAGATCGGCTCAAAATCATTTTTTTACTTTGTAAAATAAAATTAGGCCCATTATCATTTTTGCTTATTATTTAATCACTACAAAACACACCCTAAACCTACCCGAACCCATCAGTCATCCACCCCTCTCCCCTTCAGCAGAAGTACATGAATTGCAACAGGTAAGAGTAGCAGAGTTCGAACTTAGGCATTTCTTTCAAGAAGAATTCCTCCGGCAATTCCCCGACGCTCGTTTCTTCGAACTTCTTGCGTAAAATACATCAAGGCACTCTTTGTATCATTTCTTTACTCATCACTCATGCTTAATATGCTGATGAATTTATTTGTGCATGAAAAACTCGGGATCTATTGCATATTATTGTTTTTGTATCGGTTTGGCACGTTTTATGCACTCTCATGCTTCCTACTCACGTTTTATGATACTTTGTGCAAGGGGCTGCTAATTTCATGATGAAAGGGGCTGTACATGTCGTGTGTAAGGGTGACTAAGTAATTGAGTTTCGATTTTAGTCAAGCTCGAAGTGGAATCGCTCGGGTCTAGCGGTTGTTTCTTGAGATCCAAGGGTAAAATGGTCATTTTTTGTTTCCAGGGGCAAAATGGTCATTTTTCACTTGGGGTGAGATTTTAGAGCCCTGGTAGTGCCCCGAGCACATATTTATCATGTTTTAAATGTTTATGCACCACAGTTATGTTTTTTTATGTAATTACGAGAAATATTCGTTGCATGCTTAGTTTCAAGGAATGTTTACGTATATGCATGTTTTATTAAGTGGTGAACATGATGAAAAATTTTGAAGGATGAGATTTGGTTGTGACTAACACAATTATATGAGATATTATGAGCTGAGGCCAAGACTCAGTGGACGGGTAATGTTGTCGCTGATGTCTCCGTCGCCGGGTACCACGGTTTATAGATGGATCCATCGAATAGAGCTGATACGAAAGTCACAACTAATTAATTGAATTCAATTAAAAATAAAATGTATATGTATATGATGATATGACGGAACATTTTTTGACACGTTATGATATTATACAACACGTTTATGTTCATGTTTTTAAGTACATGATATGTATGTTGTTTACGGTATTTTTCATTGATGTGTGCTATGTATATGTATTTGCTATTAACGGTGCATGTGTATTGAGTCTTTAGACTCACTAGGCATGTTTGATGCAGGTGAGTGTTTAGATGAGGAGACTGGAGGTGACGAACTCTCAGCTGGCAGAGCCGGATGTGCGAGCACGACCCGAGGACTACACTTTTCCGCACATCACGATTTCACGAGCTTTTTGTAGACATGATTGATTTTATACGGTTTTATGCTACGTTGTTGATTTTTAGGATATTACTTGTTTTGTTTTAGTCATGCATGAAGGATGGCCGAGTTGGTAATTTTTACATTACAGTAATTTTCTTGTTGAATCTTTACGATAAATTTTTAAATGACATATTTCTTGCATGGTTGCGTGCATGAAAAATAATTAAATGTTATTTTTGAAATATGAGCTTGTCAAAAAATAAATAAATAAATATTTCCGCATTTTAAATTAGTAGACGTTTCAGTTGGTATCAGAGCAAGGGTCCTGTACAGGGTTGTTCCGACGCCAGCTACTGTCGCTTAGTATTCAAGCCTCAAGTCTATAAGCTATTACGATTTAAATGTTTTAAATGATTTAATGCTAACACCTGCATGATTAAATGAGTTATGATTTACATTACCTGTTTAAATGCTTTCTCGATTTAAGGATTTTTGTTTTAAAAACTAGATTAGATTGCCTGATGGCTTACGCTTAAAATTGGACTGTATTCAGATATCATGCCTCCCAGACGTGTCCCCAGTGCAGATAGACATGACGATATTCCTGGAGGCGGTAGAGAACCTCCACCACCACCGCCTATGGATGCAGAAACCCGTGTTCTGGAGGGTATGCCTAGGATATTACAGCAGGCTCCCAGGCCTCATAGGATGTTTACGAGCAGTTTAGGCGACTTAACCCGAAGGATTTCGAAGGTACCACGGATCCGTTCCTGGCAGAGGGATGGATTAGATCGCTGGAGATGCATTTTGAGTACTTGCAGATGAGAGATGGCAACCGGGTTAGGTGCGCCACCTATATTCTGACAGATGATGCATCTCTATGGTTGGAGGGAGCGTGCATGCCATGGACTTGGCTACTCTCTCCTGGGACATGTTCAAGGAGATATTCTACGGGAAGTATTTCCTAACTGATGTCAGGGGATGCCTGACGAGGTTGTTCATGAGTCTTTGACAGGAGGACTTATCTATGGCGGAGTTTATCCGCAAGTTCGACAGGAGCTGTCATTTTTTGCCCATGATGGAAAAAATGTCGCCCAGAAGCTGAGGCATTTCTTGGACTGACTGAGACCCACCCTTCGTCGGGACGTTATGCAGATGAGTCCAGCAGGTTATGATGCAGCGGAAGAGACAACAGACTCAGCAAAGTTCTCAGCCGCAGAAGAAGCAGTTTACTGGGCCACCAAAGGAAGCAGAAGCCCTAGGGCTAGTTTCGGAGGCCCCAGCAACAGAGACCTTCGCAAGCGCCAGGGGCGCCTAAACCAGGGGACAGGCAGCCTCGTAGTCAGTGCAACATGATTAATTTTTGCTAGTGCAAGTAAGGTACCTTTAAATGCTTCATTTACGGACAGGAGGGCCATAAAGCAGGAGACTGCCCTAGGAACAAGGGCCCCACTACAATCCGGGCATATATGATGCATGATGAGCAGGCTGAGGCAGAGCCAAAATCGACGCTGATTACTGATAACCCTTATGTTTAAAATTGTAAACTATCGCTCGATTTCATGGGTTTTATGCTTGTTATGATTTATTGTGGGATTGATAACATAGAAAGAGTTAGGATGCATGCTCTACCTAGATGAGATTAAGAATTTAATTGGTTAATTTGAGAATTTTATGGACTCAATTGCAATAACCGATAATTTGAGGACCTATTTGCAAAAATCGAGATTTCACGAGACTCTTTTCGAAACTTCTGGATTTTTTGGAGATTTTAATTCTTTATTTTTTGGGAATTATACGATTGTTTTGGGGTTAGAATTCGAATTGTAAGGGGTCATTTTGCAAATTTTTTAAACTTCAAGGACAAAACTATAATTTCCGAATTCTTGAGTAATACTTGGGTTAATTCAGTAAATTATTCGAGGAAGAAATTACTTAAGTTTCAACACGATTAGATTTGATGGTTTGTTTTGTCGCAAGGAGGATATATATTTTAAGTGTAGCCACACATGCATTCCTAGATTCAGGGGCTACACATTCATTCATATCTGAATCTTTCGTCAAGCGACTAGGAATCATACTAGTAGCGATGGATTCAGGGTATCGATCCCATCCGGGGATCAGATGTTCACTTCTCTGATAGTGAACAGATTGGAGTTTCGGTTACAGAAATATGCAGTGCAGGCATATTTGATAGTACTACCATTACCGGAGTTTGACATCATCTTGGGCATGGACTGGCTATCTTTTTATGGAGCAGTCATAGATTTTCGACAGAGGTTAGTGTTGGTCCGACCTCGCAGTGGGAAGCTGTTTGTTTTTGAAACAGCTAGACATCAGCTGATAAACATAAAAATTGTACATTAATTAAATGTTTTATAATATAAATATATAGTTTTTGTTTTATTAAATGTTTAAATATTATATGTTTTATAATAAATTGTATAAAATATAAGTTGTTGTGTAATTACAAATTTTTACTATTTTTTTACAGGTTCGATAAAACAATAATAAACTTGGCGTTGCAAATGGGATTAAGATGATTCTTGGACCTGTAGAAAGTTGATGTTAATATCTACAATATTGGTGGAAAGCATGAGATAAAAATTGTAATGCCCTAGATTTCATATCATGTTAAGCGAAGATTATTGAATTTGAATTGATGTGATTATAATCGGGCTATCACGGGACCAGATTGGCTAAAGCATATGAAGGGTTCAATTTTTTTGACAGAACTACTGGCGCCCGAGCGATAGAAAATAACCGCCCGAGCGCCACTGTTCAACAAGAACATGTTCGGGCAGAAGATGTGGCGCCCGGGCGGTAGGTTGTGACTGCCCGAGCGCCAAGGTGCAATTTGGAAATGCTTGGACAGAGAATGCCGCGCCCGAGCGGTAGTTTAGCACCGCTCGAGCGCCGACCCAAGTTCAAGAAAAATAAGCCACGTTGCTTTACATGCAAACTTGATATATATAAATGCATCCCTTCAGAAATTGAAAGGAGAAAGAAAGGAAAACGAGAAAGATTGATAAAAATCCTTACGCCTTTATATTTTGATTCATCTGTCCGATTGTGAATCCGACTTCGGTACTGTGTTCCTATCGACGCAGGCTTCAACTAGACGTAAGTTTGGTTACGTTTTGTCATGTCTTGAAATTATGATGTTGTCGGAATCGAATATGATTCAAATATGGTGTTCTTTACATAATAGACATCATAGAATCGAAGTCAGATTAAGAAACAGATTGATTATGGAATTGTTATGAAATTCAGAGTTAAATTGACTGAGAAGTGATGTCAGATTTGCACTGTGGTAAATTATAAGTTATTGGAATTAGTATATACTGATGTGGCATCACCGGTATCGTAAGATTGTACTGTTGTACCGTCAGAATTTGATAAGACATAGATGTCTTGATTTGAATAGAATATTAATGCAGTATATTGATATTGTCATTGCCAGATTGAACATGGACTGACTTTGAGTCGAGACTTCGATTGTATCAGAGCGACAGAACGATAGGTATAAATAAATGTTGATTCGGGATTGCACAACTCGAATTAGGTTTGGCTTGAGTTTCCCAAAATCACATACTTTATTTTATTGCATTGATATTTGCAAATTATCAGATTGATATGTTTAGTCTATTGAATTTATAGCAGAGCAAGAGTCCGAGTCTAGGGCAGATCAGCCTAGCTAGGGCAGAACAGCCGAGTCTTTGACAGAACCGCTAAGACTCTAGACTGTGGTGTATCGATGAGCTTAGAAGTAGATCGACTTCTATTGTAGACATTCGATATAGCATGCCAGAGTCTAAATTAGATTGGGATCCCTAGATTAGAAATAAGTTGAGAAGAGGTAACGAGTCATTGATTTAAATACAGATTTGTATTGATTCATGTAGTCAGATTGGATACATGTTTTAATGTTTGTTTATGCTTTTATATATGTTTTATATGATTGCATTGATACATTATTTATATTGGGATTTTATTCTCACCGGAGTTATCCGGCTGTTGTCGTGTTTGTATGTGTGCATGGCAACATGTGGGACGGGTTCAGGGTCACAGAGGTGAAGAAAGATCGAGTTTAGAGTGGAGACTACGGACTTGGACTAGAGATAGGGTTTAAACATTTGCTATATAGTTGTTAAACCTTAGTTGAGACTGATTGTATATAGTGCAAGACTTGTACTTTTAATACTGACATGTATATTAAGATGTATGCCATTACGTTCCGCTTTTGATAATGTACTTATAAAAAAAAATTTAGACCCTGTTTATTATAATTGATTACATTAGTCCCAATGACGATTAAGAAGATGATTAGCATCCGGGTCCTCACAACAGGTGGTATCAGAGCCATAGATCCTTTAGACTAAGATAGAAGAGGCTAGTGAGCGGGGTAGATTGAGGTTTTCTTTCCTGCTTTTGAATGCTAGCATGTCTTACTGCTTTAATACATGTTACTTCCTTATCTGATTTGATATAGTAATATGTTTTGTTGAGAATGGATCAGCACCGATTCTAGATTAGCAATAAGATGATCAGAGGAAGGCTGGAACTGGTTGTTGTATTTGAGTTACTAATCCTGTTGATAACCAGATATGCCTCCCACACGAATCCCAGAACAGGGTAGTACATCAAATCCTCCCATGGATGTAACACCGACTCCCATGGAAACGTTACTGAAAAGATTTCAGTCATTTCACCCACCAACTTTGAGAGGAACAGAGAACGCTGTGGAGTGCGAGAGTTGGCTTGATGATATTGAAATGCTGTTTGATTCATTGGAGTATACAGATGAGCGGCGAATTCGATTAATTGGACACCAGTTACACGATGTTGCAAAGAACTGGTGGATTACGATAAAGAGGGCTTTGGAGCATAGAGGTACGACTATCACCTGGTATGTCTTTAGAACTGAATTTTATCAACGATTCTTTCCAGTGTCATACAGAAAAGACAAGGGGACGCAGTTTGCTAATCTAAGGCAGGGATCGATGAACATAGAAGAGTACGTGTCCAAGTTCTCCACCTTGTTGAAATTTGCTCCACATGTTGCTGATAGCGAGGAAGCTACTGCTGATCAGTTCATCAATGGCTTGAACCCAGAGATTTTTACATTGGTGAACACAGGGCGTCCGAATAACTTTACTGACGCCCTGAACAGAGCCAAAGGAGCAGAAGCCGGTCTGATGAGACAGAAAGGGGCTTCATTTGTGCCTCCAGCACCGAAACCACAGCAACCACCTCCCAGATTTGAGGGTGGCAGCAGCAGTGGAGGGAAGAAGGAATTTTCGAAAGCCAGAGGAAAGCAATTTAAGAAATCTGGCAGTAGTTCTTCTAGCTCCGGTGGTTCCCGATAGAGCCATAGTCATACTGGAGTTTATTGTAAGACTTGCGGAGGAAGACATGCAACTGAGAAATGCTAGGGAGTAACTGGTAGTTGCAACATCTGTAAACAGCCGGGACACTTTGCTAAAGTGTGTCCACAGAGAGGGTCCCAAAGATCTCAGGGAGCCGAGTCATCGGGATCAGCAGCACAGACTGAGAGACGATCAGCTGCTGTTCACACATTCCAGCCAACGCCAGCTCAGTCACAGCAGAGGCCAGGAGGTAGCCAGACTGTTAGCCAGCCTCCTAGACAGCAGGCCAGAGTATTTGCTTTGACAGAGGAGCAGGCCCAGGAAGCACCAGACGACGTTGTGGCAGGTAACTGTTCTTTATGTGGTTATCCTGCTTATGTATTGATTGATACCGGTGCTTCACATACTTTTATTTCTGAATGATTTGCATTAAGTCATGCATTGCCTGTAGAGTCTTTAGCTACTGTAGTGTCTGTCTCTTCTCCTTTAGGGACATGTTTGATATCCGTAAATTCTGTAAAACATTGTGTACTACAGTATGACGGGCATGAGATTGAATTAGATTGCATCGTACTTGGGTTGTCAGATTTTGATTGTATTATCGGTATTGATATGCTGACCAAGTACAGAGCGACAGTTGATTGTTTCCACAAGATAGTGAGATTCAGACCAGATATGACTGAAGAGTGGAAATTCTACGGTAAGGGTTCTAGATCGAGAATTCCTTTAATATCCGTATTATCTATGACTCGATTGTTACAGAAAGGAGCAGAGGGATTCCTTGTATATTCAGTAGATTTACTGAAGTCGAGTCCATCATTGGCTGATTTGCCAGTGGTACGTGAGTTTGCTGACATCTTTCCAGATGAGATCCCGGGATTACCTCCAGTTAGAGAGATAGACTTCAGCATTGAATTGATGCCAGGTACAGTGCCGATTTCTAGAGCTTCGTACAGAATGGCACCAATTGAATTGAAAGAATTAAAGATCAGCTGGAAGACTTACTGGCCAAGGGGTACATCAGACCGAGTGTTTCTCCTTGGGGTGCTCCAGTACTGTTTGTAAAAAAGAAAGACGGTTCCATGAGACTCTACATCGACTATCGGCAACTGAACAAGGCAATGATAAAGAATAAATATCCTTTGCCTCGTATTGATGATTTGTTTGACCAGTTGCAGGGTTCTTCAGTATATTCCAAAATTGATTTGAGATCGGGATATCATCAGCTGAGAGTCAGAGATTCTGATATCTCGAAAACAACGTTCAGAACCAGGTATGGACATTATGAGTTTATTGTCATGCCATTTGGTTTGACGAATGCTCCAGCTGTGTTTATGGGATTGATGAACCGTGTATTCCAGAAATATCTCGATGGATTTGTGATTATATTCATTGATGATATTTTGATTTATTCAAAGAATATGAATGAGCATGCTGAGCATTTAAGAACTGTGTTGCGAATTTTAAGGACTGAGAAATTATATGCTAAACTGTCGAAATGCGAGTTTTGGTTGAGACAGGTAGTATTTCTGGGGCATATTATATCCGGAGATGGGATATCAGTGGATCCCAGCAAAGTTGAGGCCGTGATTTCTTGGCCAAGACCGACGTCAGTGCCCGAAATTCGCAGTTTTATGGGTTTAGCGGGATATTACCGTCGTTTCATTAAAGATTTCTCGAGTATAGCTAAACCAATTACTCAGCTGACTCAGAAGAATGCTCCATTTGTTTGGTCTGAAGAATGCGAGACCAGTTTTCTGGAGTTGAAAAAGAGATTGACCAGTGCTCCGGTGTTGACTATCCCATCCAGTACTGGTGATTTTGTGGTTTATTGCGACGCCTCTCACAGAGGGTTGGGATGTGTTCTGATGCAGCAAGGGCATGTTATTGCTTATGCCTCAAGACAGCTTAAACCACATGAGACCCGTTATCCAATTCATGACCTGGAATTGGCAGCCATTGTCTTTGCATTAAAGATATGGCGACACTATCATTACGGTGAGAAGTTCGAGATATATTCTGATCATAAAAGTTTGAAATATCTGTTTTCACAATCTGAATTGAATATGAGGCAACGAAGATGGCTTGATTTGCTTAAGGATTTTGATTGTGAAATCAAATACTATTCAGGAAAGTCTAATGCAGCAGCTGATGCACTAAGTCGAAAGGTATGTTCTTTATCCTTGTTGACGATCGGTGTTTCAAATTTGATAGAAGACTGCTGTTTGTCTGGATTAGCATTTGAAACAGATTATAGACCGTTGAGACTTTATATGGTGCAAGTGGAACCCGAGCTGATCTTAAGAATTAAGGCAGCTCAGAAAGTTGATTAGAATATACAGAAATCAGTATCGATGATCAGAACAGGACATCGATCGGAATATCAGGTACGTGATAACGTCTTGTATGTAAATAATCGTTTGGTTGTGCCGAATGTTTCAGATTTGAGACGACAGATATTGTCAGAAGCGCACAACAGTCGATTCAGTATTCATCCTGGTGGCAAAAAGATGTATAATGATTTGAAAAGAGAGTTCTGGTGGAAACAAATGAAGACTGACATTGCCGAATTTGTTTCCAAATGCCTGAATTGCCAGCAGGTGAAAGCAGAAAGAAAGAAACCAGGAGGTTTACTACAGAGTTTGTCCATTCCTGAATGGAAATGGGATCACATTTCCATGGATTTTGTGACGCAGCTACCGCGTTCTTCCCGAGGTTGTGACGCGATTTGGGTCGTGATTGACAGATTGACCAAATCCGCATGTTTTATTCCATACAAGATAACGTACAGATTTGACCAGATGGCAGAGATCTATGTCAGAGAAGTGGTCAGATTGCACGGAGTGCCGAAGTCAATTGTATCAGACCGTGATCCTCGATTTACTTCGCACTTCTGGCAGAGCTTGCAGCAGGCTCTCGGTACGAAGTTACATCTGAGTACCGCATATCATCCACAAACTGACGGACAGTCAGAGCGAACTATCCAGACACTGGAGGATATGCTGAGAGTAGTAGTGCTTGATTTTAGCACTAATTTGCAAGATGCATTGCCACTTTGTGAGTTTTCATACAATAACAGCTATCAGACAAGTATTTAGATGGCACCATTTGAAGCGTTGTACGGAAAGAAGTGTTGATCCCCTCTTTATTGGGATGATATCTCTGAAGTGCCTGAGATTGGACCTGATATGATCAGAGATATGACAGAGAAAGTGAAGCTAATTCAAAAGAAAATGAAGGCAGCGCAAGACAGACAGGCCAAATATGCCAATGTTCGACGTAGACCGTTGGTATTTGAGGCAGGAGACCGAGTATTTTTAAAAATTTCACCTTTCAGAGGAGTTGTCAGATTTGGCAAGAAAGGAAAATTGTCTCCACGATACATTGGGCCTTATGAGATTCTCGAGAAGATAGGAGATCGTGCCTATCGACTCGCTTTACCGCCTTCATTATCCAGGATACATGATGTCTTTCATGTATCGTTATTAAGGAAATACCTTCCTGATGCTTCACATGCTATTCAGCCAGACGAGGCCGAAATGGATGAGACGTTGAGCTATATTGAAAAACCGATTCAGATTATTGATGGTAAAGAAAAACAGCTCAGAACGAAGACCATTCCACTTGTAAAAGTTCAATGGACTCGTCATGGCACTGAAGAAGCAACCTGGGAGACTGAATCAGATATGAGACAAGAATTCCCGGAGTTGTTTCGATAATGTAAATTTTTATACAGTTTTTGTATATACTCCCTATTGATATAATTGAATGCCTGGGATTTCGAGGACGAAATCGTATCTTAGAGGGGGAGAAGTGTAATGCCCTAGATTTCATATCATGTTAAGCGAAGATTATTGAATTTGAATTGATGTGATTATAATCGGGCTATCACGGGACCAGATTGGCTAAAGCATATGAAGGGTTCAACTTTTTTGACAGAACTACTGGCGCCCGAGCGGTAGAAATAACCGCTTGAGCGCCAATGTTCAACAAGAACATGTTCGGGCAGAAGATGTGGCGCCCGGGCGGTAGGTTGTGACCGCCCGAGCGCCAAGGTGCAATTTGGAAATGCTTGGACAGAGAATGCCGCGCCCGAGCGGTAGTTTAGCACCGCTCGAGCACCGACCCAAGTTCAAGAAAAATAAGCCACGTTGTTTTACATGCAAACTTGATATATATAAATGCATTCCTTCAGAAATTGAAAGGAGAAAGAAAGGAAAACGAGAAAGATTGATAAAAATCCTTACGCCTTTATATTTTGATTCATCTGTCCGATTGTGAATCCGACTTCGGTACTGTGTTCCTATCGACGCAGGCTTCAACTGGACGTAAGTTTGGTTACGTTTTGTCATGTCTTGAAATTATGATGTTGTCAGAATCGAATATGATTCAAATATGGTGTTCTTTACATAATATACATCATAGAATCGAAGTCAGATTAAGAAACAGATTGATTATGGAATTGTTATGAAATTCAGAGTTAAATTGACTGAGATGTGATGTCAGATTTGCACTGTGGTTGATTATAAGTTATTGGAATTAGTATATACTGATGTGGCATCACCGGTATCGCAAGATTGTACTGTTGTACCGTCAGAATTTGATAAGACAGAGATGTCTTGATTTGAATAGAATATTAATGCAGTATATTGATATTGTCATTGCCAGATTGAACATGGACTGACTTTGAGTCGAGACTTCGATTGTATCAGAGCGACAGAACGAAAGGTATAAATAAATGTTGATTCGGGATTGCACAACTCGAGTTAGGTTTGGCTTGAGTTTCCCAAAATCACATACTTTATTTTATTGCATTGATATTTGCAAATTATCAGATTGATATGTTTAGTCTATTGAATTTATAGCAGAGCAAGAGTCCGAGTCTAGGGCAGATCAGCCTAGCTAGGGCAGAACAGCCGAGTCTTTGACAGAACCGCTAAGACTCTAGACTGTGGTGTTTCGATGAGCTTAGAAATAAATCGACTTCTATTGTAGACATTCGATATAGCATGCCAGAGTCTAAATTAGATTGGGATCCCTAGATTAGAAATAAGTTGAGAAGAGATAACGAGTCATTGATTTAAATACAGATTTGTATTGATTCATGTAGTCAGATTGGATACATGTTTTAATGTTTGTTTATGTTTTTATATATGTTTTATATGATTGCATTGATACATTATTTATACTGGGATTTTATTCTTACCGGAGTTATCCGGCTGTTGTCGTGTTTGTATGTGTGCATGGCAACAGGTGGGACAGGTTCAGGGTCACAGAGGTGAAGAAAGATCGAGTTTAAAGTGGAGACTACGGACTTGGACTAGAGATAGGGTTTAAACACTTGCTATATAGTTGTTAAAAGTTAGTTGAGACTGATTGTATATAGTGCAAGACTTGTACTTTTAATACTGACATGTATATTAAGATGTATGCCATTACGTTCCGCTTTTGATAATGTACTTAAAAAAATAAAAAAAATTTAGACTCTGTTTATTATAATTGATTACATTAGTCCCAATGACGATTAAGAAGATTATTAGCGTCCGGGTCCCCACAAAAATCCTCTCACAATTGGGATCAAATTAAGCAACAAATAAAGTTACCAAAGGAGTGGCAGTTTTACCATGCTCTAGTATTTTGACCATATCTCTCAAATTACTTGGTCAAATGGTTTGAAAAAAATACCACAACTAGACAACTCAATTATCAACATGTTTTTTTTATGTGAAGAAGCAAATTTGGAGAAGAAGATTTTCAAAAGTGATGTGTAATATAATATAATATCTTGGAACACCAATGAAGACTTTTGTGTAAAAAAATAATATTTTATTTGTGGTTGTTTCCCCAAATTTGGCTATAAATATGGGTGAATTGTAATGTATTGGGATATCCCTCATTCTATGAACAAACCTTTGAGTTCATAATATTTCTCTCTATATTTTTCCTTTATTTCTTCATTTAAATATAATTAGCATGTTAAATTCATATTCAAAGTTTTACACTTTGAATAATGAATAGCTAACTTCCTAAAGTTGAGATGAAAATGTGAAACTCTTGGCATGATAATAAGGTTACTAAAAGGTAAGAATCTATGTTTTATATTATTTAATCATTATTTATTATTTATGTTATATTTATTTCTTTAAGCATTTTTATACCCTACTTATAAGTGGAAGTTTTGATTTATTGTTGCTATATGTTACACTAAATTCTTGGAACCATTTAAATGTTAGTTTGGTATTACCAACCATTTAAAGTGGATGCCTTGATTTATTATATATAAATATATTATAATATTAAATTCTTGAAACCATTTAAATGTTAGTTTGGTTTTACCAACCATTTAAATTGGATTCCTTGATTTATTATATATGAATATATCATAGTATTAATTTATTGGTACGATTTAAATGTTTGTTTGGTTTTACCAACCATTTAAAGTGGGAACCTTGATTTAGTGTTTACAAATATATATAGCACAATAAATACTTGACCACATTTATAAGTTTTGGTATATATTATATACTTATAAGATAATAATATATAACATAATATAAATATGATTATTTAATATATTGGAACCATTTTATTAAGTGGATTTCAATATTGTTCGTTAATGTTAACGTTATTAAAATACCAAGAGTGGATCCTTTAATCTCAACTACTTAAATTAAAATTTGAACAATTAAAAATTACCAATTAAAGATTCAAACAACTAAAAGAAAAAAATAAATAAAAAGACATTGTAGTGGACTTGTAATTACCTTAGCTTTCTCGTGGATACGATATTCGAACTCATCGAATTATACTACTTGTGGACAACCTGCTCTTGGGAGTACAACAATCAAAGTCGCAACAAGTTTTTGGCGCCGTTGCCGGGGAAGTATAATTTAATTTCAAGTCTATTTAATTTTGTTTATAGTTTATTTTTCTTTATTTGAATTTTTATTGCTTTTGTGTGTTTTTATTCTTTTGCATTTGCATTTGCATGAGCATTTAGTCACGTACACTTAGTGGTCGACTAATTCGAAATAACCCTTTATTTTTACAAAACATATCGGAAGAACCCATTCAAGAAAATGAAGGTGAAATTCAATCTCAACATGATCACGATAGACGAAGAACACTTAGAGATCACATGAATCCTACACGTACTAGTGCACCTTCATGTCTAGTTTTTCCCCCTGATGCATCTCATTTCAATTTTAAGCCTGGTATTATCCAACTTTTACCCAATTTTCATGGCTTAGATTCTGAAAATCCATACATACATTTACGAGAGTTTGAAGAAGTGTGCAACACATATAATGATCTAAATTGTAGCATGAACACCATTCGACTTAAGCTTTTTCCTTTTTCTTTAAAAGATAAAGCTAAACTTGGCTACAAAATCTTAGATCGGGATCCATTCAAACTTGGGATGAATTGCAACAAGAATTTTTGAAAAAGTTTTTTCCATCTCATAGAACAAATTCTTTCAAAAGGCAAATCATCACTTTCACTCAAAAACAAGGAGAAACTTTTTATCAGTGTTGGGATAGATACAAAGAATTGCTTAATCTTTGTCCACATCATGGTTTTGAAATTTGGAGAGTTGTTTCTCAATTTTATGAAGGCTTAACACCTAAAGATAGGCAAATGGTTGAATTTATGTGTAATGGAACATTTGAAGATAAATATCCAAATGAGGCAATTGAGTATCTCGATTCATTAGCTGAAAATGCTCAAAATTGGGACACTATAGGTACAATCGAACCATCAAACAAGATTTAATCTCCTATATCTGGTGGAGGTATGTACACTCTTAAAGATGAACATGATCTTCAAGCTAGATTTACCTCTTTGGCGAGAAAAGTTGAGGCACTTGAAATGAAAAAGAATGGTCAATTAAAATATGTTCAAGAAATTGTGTGTCACATCTGTGATACAAGTGATCATTTTACAAAAGATTGTCCCACTTTGCCCTCTTTTAAAGAATGTCTCCATGAACAAGCCAATGTTTTGAACAATTTCAAAAGGCCAAATTTTGAACCATTTTCTCAAAATTACAATCCAGGTTGGCGAAATCATCCAAATTTTAATTGGAGGAATGATAATGCTGCACAATTTTCACAACCACATTTCCAAAATCAACAAAATTTTCAAAATTATGCACCTTATGTTCCTCCACCTAAAAGAAATTTGGAAGATACATTGAATTCTTTCATTGCAAAGCAAGAGTCTATCAATACTCAAACTGCTCAAACCATGACAGATTTGAAAGATACTCTTGCTAAATTTGCATCTGCACTTAATGTTCATGAAAAAGGTAAATTTCCTTCACAACCTCTGCCTAATCCCAAGGATCATCATTCACAAACTGGAACTTCTGGAACTCAATCGATGGATCAGGTAAAATCTGTTATTACCCTTCGAAGTGGTAAGGTTGTGGAAAAATCCATTCTTGAACCTTGTGAAGATGATGATAAATCAACTCCAAAGGGTAAGGAAGTGGAACCCATAACTTGCGAAGAGGAGGTTCAACAGACAGTGTCACCACCATTCCCTCATGCATTGAAAAATAAAAAAAAATCAAATTTGAATTCTGATATATATTATATTTTTAAACAAGTAAAAGTTAATATTCCTTTATTAGATGCAATAAAACAGGTACCATCATATGCCAAATTTTTGAAAGACTTGTGCACTGTGAAAAGAAAATTGAATGTGAAAAAGAAAGCATTTTTAGCCGAACAAGTAAGTGCAATAATTCAAAATAATAATACTTTGAAATACAAAGATCCTGGTTGTCCTACTATTTCACGTATTATTGGAGAAAGAAAGATTAAAAAAGCCTTGCTTGATCTTGGAGCTAGTGTGAATTTACTTCCATATTCAGTTTATCAAGAACTCAATCTAGGCGAGTTAAAATCTACTTCGGTAACACTTTTACTTGCCGATAGATCTGTTAAAGTGCCAAGAGGTATGGTAGAAGACGTATTGGTCCAAGTTGATAACTTTGTATATCCTGTTGATTTCATAGTTTTAGATACACAACCTATCGAAGCTTGTAATGCAATTCCTGTAATTCTGGGTCGTCCATTTTTAGCAACTTCTAATGCCCTTATAAATTGCAGGAATGGAATAATGAAGTTGTCATTTGGTAACATGACCTTGGAGCTCAATGTTTTTAATCTTTGTAAGCAACCACATGACAAAGGAGATGAAAGTGAAGATGAAAATCTTATTGAAACTCTTGTGAAAGAAAACATTCAAGAAGGGAGTACTCGTGATCAATTAGATATTTGTTCAATTGAAACAGTTAAAGAAAATATTGAAATTGATCTTGATGATTTTATCAGGTATCACGCGTTACCAGGATCAGAGAAAGAATTTGATGCAAAATATGAGAACAAAGACGAACCACCCATATTGGAGTTAAAACCCTTTCCAGAAGAATTGAAGTATGCATTTCTTGGAGAAGATGAAACATAACCGGTGGTAATTTCTTCCAAACTAGAAAGTGATCAAGAAGGTAAATTAGTTGATATGCTTAAAAGACATAAAAATGCAATTGGTTGGACACTAAAAGATCTCAAGGGCATTAATCCACTAATTTGCACACACAAAATTCATTTAGAAGAAAATGCTAAAACATCTTAACAACCACAAAGGAGATTAAATCCACACATGAAAGATGTTGTGAAAACTGAAGTTCTCAAACTACTTGGTGTTGGGATTATCTACCCTATTTCTGATAGTAAGTGGGTAAGCCCAACACAAGTAGTTCCAAAAAAATCTGGCATCACAGTGATAAAAAATGAAAAAGGTGAATTGTTAACAAGTCGAGTCCCATCTAGTTGGCGGATGTGTATTGATTATAGAAAATTAAATGACGCCACTAGAAAAGATCATTTTCCATTACCATTTTTGGATCAAATTTTAGAAAGAGTAGCAGGTCATCCATACTACTGTTTTCTTGATGGATATTCAGGTTATTATCAAATTCCCATTGCACTCGAAAATCAAGAAAAAACTACATTCACATGTCCTTTTGGAACATTTGCATTCAGAAGGATGTCATTTGGTTTATGCAATGCCCCAGCAACATTTCAAAGATGTATGCTAAGTATTTTTTGCGACATGGTTGAAAATTGTTTGGAAATTTTCATGGATGATTTAACTGTCTTTGGGAATACATTTGATAATTGTCTTGAAAATTTGGAAAAAGTTTTAAAAAGATGCGAGGAAAAAGGTCTTATTTTAAATTGGGAAAAAGGTCATTATATGATTACTTCTGGAATTGTTTTGGGACATGTCGTGTCATCTCATAGAATTGAAGTTGATAAAGCAAAAGTTGATGTCATTGCCAATTTACACCCTCCAAAAACCATTAAAGAAATTCGCTCATTTTTGGGACATGCTGGATTTTATAGGAGGTTTATAAAGGACTTTAGTTTAATCTCTAAACTCATTTGTAACCACTTAACAAAAGACACTGCATTTGAGTGGACTCAAGAATGTCAAAATGCTTTTGATAAAATTATTCGACATTTAACATCAGCTCCTATCATGCAACCTCCTGATTGGTCTTTACCATTTGAAATCATGTGCGATGCTAGTGATTATGCAGTCGGTGCAGTACTGGGTCAAAGAAGAAACGGTAAGCCTTATGTGATATATTATGCAAGTAGAACTTTAAACAATGCTCAAATGAATTACTCCACAACTGAAAAAGAACTACTTGCTGTAATATTTGCATTAGATAAATTTCGTTCTTATTTGATTGGATCAACGACTATTGTGTTTACTGATCATTATGCTATTAGATATTTGTTGACCAAACAGGATGCAAAGCCACGACTGATACGATGGATTTTGTTACTCCAAGAATTTGACATTGTGATCAAAGATAAAAAAGGAACCGAGAATGTCGTAGCCGATCATTTATCGAGACTAGTAACAGGATCATCTTGTGAAATGACACCAATTAACGATAATTTTCCTGATGAACATCTATTTTCAGTTACTACTGCACCTTGGTTTGCTAACATAGTAAATTTTCTTGTGACAAGAAAAATGCCACCGCAATGGAGTTCCCAAGATAAAAGAAAATTTTTGAATGAGGTAAAAAACTTTTATTGGGATGATCCGTATCTGTTCAAGTATTGTCCAGATCAAATTTTTCGACGTTGCATACCTGACAATGAGGTAAGTAGTGTCATTAAATTTTGTCATTCAGAAGCATGCGGAGGACATTTTTCTTCAAAGAAAACGGCTGCAAAAATCTTGCAGTGTGGATTTTATTGGCCCATTTTGTTTAAAGACACCCACGAAATCTGCAAGATCTGTGAAAATTGTCAAAAATTGGGTGCGATATGAAAAAGAAACATGATGCCTTTGAATCCTATCATTGAAATTGAAATCTTTGACTGTTGGGGAATTGATTTTATGGGACCTTTTCCATCGTCGTTTGGATACTTGTATATTTTAGTTGCAGTTGATTATGTTTCCAAATGGATAGAGGCAATTCCATGTCGAAAAAATGATCATAAAATCGTCATCAAATTTTTAAAGAAAATATTTTTAGTAGATTTGGAATTCCTCGAGCCATGATAAGTGATGGGGGAACTCACTTTGTTAATAAACCATTTGCTTCATTAATGAAAAAATATGGTATTACTCATAAAGTAACTACTCCTTATCATCCTCAAACAAATGGACAAGTTGAATTAGCTAATAGGGAGATAAAGCAAATTTTGGAAAAAACTGTTAACTCAAATAGAAAATATTGGTCTCTGCGACTTAATGATGCACTTTGGGCATATCGAACAGCTTTTAAAACATCATTGAATATGTCTCCCTATAGGTTGGTTTATGGAAAACATTGTCATTTGCTTGTGGAATTGGAACATAAAGCTTATTGGGCGATCAAAACTTTAAATTCAAGCATGGATGATGCCAACAAATTGCGTAAATTGCAACTTAATGAACTTGATGAACTCAGAAATGACGCGTATGAGAATTCAAGGATTTATAAAGCAAAAATCAAATCATTTCATGATAAAACAATTCTTAGAAAATCTTTTGAGATTGGTAAAAAAGTTTTGCTTTATAATTCTCGACTTCACATATTCCCAGGAAAATTACGATCAAGATGGACAGGCCCATATGTTGTAAAGCATGTGTATACTTATGGAGCTGTGGATATTGAAAATCCTAAAAATGGTGATATTTTTAAAGTAAATGGACAAAGGCTTAAACCATTTTTAGAAAATGAAATCTTTCAAGAAGAGTTTATTTCCCTTTCTGATCCTTGATTTTTTTTGTGTGTTGCATTTAAGTTTGTTTGTTTTTATTTCAGGTTTTCTTAATATTTTTATTTTCCCGGTTAAATGGCGGATAACGGTACTCCGTGACTCTTATAGTCGGTTAAATCAGTTTCCCACAATTGCTAATACAAAAATAAAAAAAATCAAATCATTTCTTTTTTTTTCAAAATGGATGAAATTCTCTCAAAAATTTGTAAATATTTTCCCTCTGTTTCTGAAAATGTTCTAAGAAAAATTTATGCAGGAAGGTGTGAAAGATTGAGATTGCTAATGCAAAAAGGAATTCCATAAGATATTCGTCTTGTAATAGAAGCTAAGGTTCAATTTGGAGGAGAAGTTCCACAATCATTGCTCATTCGGTATTTGCCTGGATTATGAAAAGGCACTTATGCGAAAAAACGAAGGACCAAAAGTTTAGGGGTTTGTCATAAGTGTGCAAGATGGACTTGTGACAAACGATGCAGATCTTTGGGATGTGTTTCCAATAACAGAGAAGATAAAATTGGTTTCATTAAGAATGGGCTGAGTAAGGAGTCTTTAGATAACATCTTATTGACTCTTGAGACGCATTCTAGTAGACATGTGCATATTGAACTTCTCCGTTTATGGAAACAATTCCAAGATGAGCGTCATAGTCTTGGGAATCCGATTAAAAAGACCTTGTTTGCCAATTTATAAGAAAATTGGATGGGAAGCATATCCTCGACTCATAGATGGCGTTGAAGCCGTTACTGGACGTAAAACCAGAGGAAAATTGTGAGCCACAATCACACTACTGTTTATATGCATGTGTGTCATTATTGTTTTTACTATTTATTCTGTTTACAGCTGTGACCCATGTTTTTGTCATGATAACATATTACCCCTATAAAATCTCTCATCTTTTTCTCTATTTTCGCAGAAAAAAAAAGAAAGTAAAAACATGGCTGGATCCTCTGCACAAACATTGAAAAATATTTGTGTATTTTGTGGGTCGAGTCCTGGAAAAAATGAAGTGTTTGTAGAAGCAGCGAATAATCTTGGAAAGATATTGGCTGACAGAAAAATTCACTTGGTATATGGGGGAGGTAATATTGGGTTAATGGGATCTGTTTCAACATCTGCTCATCTTTGAGGTAGTCATGTTTTGGGTATTATTCCTACAGCTTTAGCTAAAGGAAATATTACAGGTGTTACGATTGGGGAGGAATTAAAAGTTTCTTCTATGTATGAAAGAATTACTCAAATGATTGAAAATTCTGATGGTTTTATCGCACTACCAGGTGGTTTTGGTACATTAGAAGAAATTTTTCACACTGTTTCTTGGGCACAACTTAATATCCATAATAAACCTGTGGGTTTGTTGAATATCAATAATTATTTTGACAGTTTGTTGACATTTCTTGATAAAGCTGTGGAATAGAATTTCATTTCAGAAAATTCACGACGGATGCTCATCTGTGCTTCGACTGCCGACCAATTAATTGATGATTTGGAAGCTTTTGTTCATAAGCCTGATCCGATGATAACAAAGATCAATTGGTCGCAATCAAGCAGTAAGAAAAGGAAGTTGAATCATTGATTCAAAAGTTGTGGATTGGTTTGCATTTGTTTCAGTTTGTTATCTTCAATAAAATTCCAGGTGATATCTCTTTCATTATGTACTCTTTATTAATAGTTATTTTGACATTAGGGACAATGTCATATTCTGATTGGGGGGAGAACAAACTTATAAAAAAAAAATTTTAAAAAATAAAAAAAATTATATATTATTTTAAAATAAAATCATGTTTATTGTTTGTATCTTAGTAATTTTTGCAAAAATGTCATACATTACATGTTTGAAAGATTTAAATTAGAACATGCATTAATCTATTTAAGAATGTTTAAATTTTTATTTGAAAAAAAAGTCAATTTTAATATTCTGATTAATATAAAAATATTATTTATGAAATCTTTTTGAGTGATTAACCATTGTGATAAAATCAGGTATTAAAGTATATGGCCCAAGATATACCTTATAAGAGTGCCTATAATTTTAAACTCACACATATTTTGTGAGTGAGTGGAGAGGACTGAGAAAACAGCTTTCGAGCCTTTATTGATCATGAGAGAGACTATCTATTGTTTAGATCTTGAGTTCTTATTTTGAAGAAAAAAAATGATATTTCCTGAAAAAAAGGAGAAAAAACCAAAAAGAAAGATATTGAAGATCTATGTAATTTTTAAGTTATATGCTACGACCCATATATCTCGCATAAAAAAAAAAGAGAGAGAGAAATTTATTGTACAAATTAAATAAATATGTGGTCAAGAATCATAAACTTAGTCTGATTCCATGATGTTATGCAAAAAAAAAATATCAGGAAAAATATATAATAACAACAACTAGATTTTGAATCAATGGATTTTCTATCTTTTGATTAGTTTGGCTCGTTTGTCTGTTTGCATTCTGTAAACCATTTTTCTGAGCATTTATCTGTATTTCAACTCCATGAGAGAAATCGTTGCCATAAATTGAAACAATTATTAACCTGTGCGGATATGGAGTTGAGACTCTTACTAGGAATTTCTGAAGGCCGTGTACATTTAATTACCTGAAATAAGCTTTGAATTGATCATCTCAAATTATTTCATAAATTATAATTATGATGATCTTGATATAACTTTGACAGTTTTCAAATTTAATTTAAACACTTAGATAGTTTTGATTACATTTCTATTTAAATTAATCGATATGTTTTGTATTGCTATTAACGCTTAAATTGCTAGGGACTAGCAATAAGCTGGTTGGGAAGTGTGATAAACATAAAAATTGTACATTAATTAAATGTTTTATAATATAAATATATAGTTTTTGTTTTATTAAATGTTTAAATACTATATGTTTTATAATAAATTGTATAAAATATAAGTTGTTGTGTAATTACAAGTTTTTACTATTTTTTTACAAGTTCGATAAAACAAGAATAAACTTGGCGTTGCAAATGGGATTAAGATGATTCTTGGACCTGTAGAAAGTTGATGTTAATATCTACAATATTGGTGGCAAGCATGAGATAAAAATCCTCTCACAATTGGGATCAAATTAAGCAACAAATAAAGTTACCAAAGGAGTGACAGTTTTACCATGCTCTAATATTTTGACCATATCTCTCAAATTACTTGGTCAAATGGTTTGAAAAAAATACCACAACTAGACAACTCAATTATCCACATGTTTCTTTTTATGTGAAGAAGCAAATTCGGAGAAGAATATTTTAAAAAGTGATGTGTAATATAATATAATATCTTGGAACACCAATGAAGACTTTTGTGTAAAAAAATAATATTTTATTTGTAGTTGTCTCCCCAAATTTGGCTATAAATAGGGGTGAATTGTAATGTATTGGGATATCCCTCATTCTATGAACAAACCTTTGAGTTCATAATATTTCTCTCTATATTTTTCTTTTATTTCTTCATTTAAATATAATTAGCATGTTAAATTCATATTCAAAGTTTTACACTTTGAATAATGAATAGCTAACTTCCTAAAGTTGAGATGAAAAGGTGAAACTCTTGGCATGATAATAAGGTTACTAAAAGGTAAGAATCTATGTTTTATATTATTTAATCATTATTTATTGTTTATGTTATATTTATTTTTTTAAGCATTTTTATACCCTACTTATAAGTGGGAGTTTTGATTTATTGTTGTTATATGTTACACTAAATTCTTGGAACCATTTAAATGTTAGTTTGGTATTACCAACCATTTAAAGTGGATGTCTTGATTTATTATATATAAATATATTATAATATTAAATTCTTGGAACCATTTAAATGTTAGTTTGGTTTTACCAACCATTTAAATTGGATTCCTTGATTTATTATATATGAATATATCATAGTATTAATTTATTGGTATCATTTAAATGTTTGTTTGGTTTTACCAACCATTTAAAGTGGGAACCTTGATTTAGTGTTTACAAATATATATAGCACAATAAATACTTGACCACATTTATAAGTTTTGGTATATATTATATACTTATAAGATAATAATATATAACATAATATAAATATGATTATTTAATATATTGGAACCATTTTATTAAGTGGATTTCAATATTGTTCGTTAATGTTAACTTTATTTAAATACCAAGACTGGATCCTTTAATCTCAACTACTTAAATTAAAATTTGAACAATTAAAAATTACCAATTAAAGATTCAAACAACTAAAATAAAAAATAAATAAAAAGACATTGTATTGGACTTGTAATTACCTTAGGTTCCTCGTGGATACGATATTCGAACTCATCGAATTATACTACTTGTGGACAACCTGCTCTTGGGAGTGCAACAATCAAAGTCGCAACATCAGCAGATGTTGCACGTCATTTCCTATTTGTGTGCAAGGAAGCTTATGAAGAGAGGCTGCCAGGCATTTTTAGCCAGCATTGTGTCAGTGTCCGAGCCAGTCAGCCAAAGGCTCGAGGACGTGGATGTGGTCAGTGAGTTCTCCAGTGTTTTCCCTGACGATGTTTCAGGCATTCCACCAAACAGAGAGGTAGACTTCTCTATTGAGCTCATTCTAGGGACAGTGCCGATATCTAAGGCACCCTATCATCTAGCACCTACCGAGATGAAAGAACTGAAGGATCATATACAATATTTGCTAGATAAGGGATTCATGCGCCCTAGCTTTTCTCCTTGGTGTGCACCAGTTCTATTTTTCAAGGAGAAAGATTGTAACGCCCCGAAAATTTAAAAGTCCACGCGGACCACATGCACGAGTTATTAAATTCCATTTGTATTTTAATTAAATATTTTAATTGCATTAAAATATATTTTTAAAGGTTATTCAAGTTGCGATCGAGGAACGGAGACCGAGGTCTGAAAATAAGAAAATGTTTTTATTAAATAATTTTTTTAATTATTTAAATTAAGGGTGATGATTTTTCTTATTTTTGAAAATATGGGGTTTTGAGGTGATTTTATACGCCGGGACGTAAATTTTATCGGTGTTGGTTTTTCAACAAAAAATACAAACGTTTTGGCAACCCGGCTAATAAATTCACAAACTTATTTAAGAAAAATTGTTTTTAAAATTTTAATTAATCTCTAATGAGATTTAATGGGCCTAATTAATATCTTAATGGGCCAAAGCTTAATTATTGCTTAATTAACTATATAATATACTAATCTACCCCATAATTCACCCCACAATTTTATCAAAAAACTCACGCCCACTTTCCCCTACACTTTCAAACTCTTCCTTGCAACATATCACACGGCATACACACAGAAATTGGGAGAAAAGCTTCAAGTTTTGCTAAGGCGTCGTCTCCTCGCCGTCGTTCTTCGATTCGTCAACGATTATTCGTGCGTAAAATACGCAAAGGCACGCCATATTCTCCTCTTACTCATCATCACACCATATTATGTAATTATGTATGAAATTGCATGAAAACATGGAGCACCTCTGAAAATTTTCGCACATGCATATTATATGATGTTTAAAACTTGTGTTTTAACTTGAAAACATGATTATTATGTGTTTAAGAGGGCTGCCATGTTAGGAATATGATCAAGAGTGTTTATACGAAGCTTTAGAGTCCTAGATACACAAGGAATCGCTGCACAAAAACAAAAGGACACCATCTGAAACTATTTTGCGGTCATGGTGTTGAGGGTCTCGAGTACAAGGGTTTAAGGGCTATGGCTTTGCTCGGTTGCAACCAGGGCTGGGCTAGGGTTGTTCTTGGGTCAAGGGAAGAGTCCTAGCCACGCTAGGACTCGAGAACCAGGGGCTGGGAGGAGTCCTTGTCAACAAGGACTCCACCCGAGAAGCTTCAAGGGGCGCTGGTGTGTGTGGAGCTTGCGCAGGGAGATTAATTTGGCTCGGCCTGGGGGCTCTGGGCTGGGGTAGGTCAAGTGTTTAAGGTCCTAGGAGAGTGCTTGGGGAGCTGGTTCAAGGGCTGGCTCGATGGTTGGGTGGCTATCAACAGAAACGTGAGGGTTGCATCATAAGAAGTCACGCACAAGTTGCTGCCTTCTTCAGGTGGCTCGTGCGCAGGGTCCAGGGGCTTGGTTGGTCTGGGCTTGGCTTGGACGTGGTCCAGGGAAGGTTAGGGATAGGTGGGCTCGGTGGTGGCTCGGCTGGGAGAGTCCTAGTTGGATTAGGAGTCCTAAAACATGCAAGGAAGCACACTCACACACACGTACAGAACATGGGTCGAGTTCCAGGAGGTTTTTGGTCAGGCCAGGGCTGGTTTTACGGGCTGGGCTTGGTCAGGAGGGTCCCTAGGTGGATTGGCTAGGTTTTGGCTCATGGTGACTCGGGCGTGGCTCGAGTAAATTAGGAGATGGCTCGGTGTGTTCGATAAGGTGTCAAAAACGAAAATAATAAAGCTAAAATTGAATCCATGGGTCCACGGGGGTGGCTCATGACTTGGAAGGGTAGAATAAATGTTAAAAATGCTATGTTTAAAATTTGGGATCAAAATAACGAGTTTTGGATTTATTCGGGATTTAATCGCCGCACAAAACGCTAATTAATGAGTTAATTGAAAAGCCTAGTTTTAAGCTTTATAAAATTATGGAAAATTATATTTAAGCTTCAATAATTATTATAAGGGTAAGTTTTTAATTTGAGAATTTTATATTAAGGGTATGGTTTAATTCGGGATTAAAACGCATTAATACGTCTTATATAAAGATTAATTTAAAAGTCATCGAATTAAGCTAAATAAAAATATGAGAAAATTCATGTAGGCTTAAATAATTATTTGGGACATGTTAGAGTCAATGAAATTAAGAAAATATCAAAAACGAGAAATTATACGTCCAGGGGTAAAACGGTCTTTTTACACCTATAAATTAGTAAACGTCATGGCAATCTCTTGAATGCTGTTTTATGTGATAATATGATTATTTTCAATGGTTATGGATGTTTATGAGATTTTTATATGTTAATATGTCAATTTTAAATGTTTATGGATTTTTAAGATGTTAATATGTTTAAATGTTTTATGATGTAATATGTTAAAACGTTTATTTTAAATGTTTATGAGTTAAATATTTATTTTAAAAGTTTATGATGTTAAAATGTTTATTTTGAAACGTTTATGGCTTTTTATGATTTTTATACGTTAAAACGTTTATTTTAAATGTTTACGGATTTTTAATATGTTAAAAACGTTTATTTTAAAATGTTTATGGATATTTATGATTTTAAAATGTTAAATTATGATTTTTAAATGTTTATGAATTTTAAGGTTTAAATTGGACATTTAAAAGATATGTTGCATTCTTGGTTTCAAAATAAAATGCTATTATATGCATGTTTTTATTAAGTGATGGAAATACGAAATGTTGAAGGACGTGAAGGGATTGTGACTACTACATGTTGGAGATATCGTGAGGGTTATGGTCCCCGTGGGAGCCCGACGATCGTGTTTCCTTGGATACGGATACGAATACGAATATGTTAATACGTAGACCAGGGCCCAGTTGACCGGTGAGAGTGTTGCTGGTGTCCCCCGCCGCCCAGTACTGTGGTTTTTCATAGATGAATTCATCGCCCAATACGATCAAGAATACGAGTCACAATCACGATCTGAATTCAACATACACGAACATGATTATGAACATGAATATGAATACGAATATGAATATGAATATGTTTATGTGATATGTTTATGTTTTTGAAAATGTTTAAGTTTAAAGTTTACGATTTTTTTAAGAAAATGATATTTTAAGTACAAGTATTTTTCACTGTTATATGTTAACTGTATTACGTATTACTTGTTACCAAAGATATGATGTATTGAGTATTTAGACTCACTAGGTGTGATTGATGCAGGTGATTATGATAATAATGTTAATGGAGGTCTTGATGGTTGATCTGACTGGATTGAAGGTGCACATAACCCGAGGACCGACGCTTGTTTTCCGCACTAGTTATGATTTATGATTTTAAGTCATGTTAAAGATATTTTAACGACGATTTATTTATGAGTGGTTTTTGAGAGGTTATAGTATGGGCTATACTTTTCAAATAATGTTTTTGGGTTGATAAAGTAGATGGTTGTTTTACTGTTAAAATGATTCCAAAATATTTTATGATTGGGCCGAATGCTATGTGAGGTTTGAAAAAAAAATTTTAGTACTTTTTAAGAAAACGAATAAGCAGATGTTTCAAAGATGACAGCATGCAACTGTGTATTGACTACCGAGAGCTGAACAGAGTCACGGTGAAAAATAAGTATCCGTTGTCGAGGATCGAGGATTTGATCGATCAGCTTCAGGGAGCAGCAGTGTTCTCGAAGATGACCTCCAATCCAGATACCATCAACTGAAGGTGAGAGAGTCTGATGTGAATAAGACAGCTTTCAGGACACGTTATGGGCAATATGAATTTATGGTAATGCCCTTCGGTTTGACAAACGCGCCAGCGATGTTCATGGATCTCAAGAATCGCATATTTCAGGCTTACATGGATCAGTTCGTCATAGTTTTAATTGACAATATCCTGATCTATTCGAGGAGAAGAGAGGAGCATAGCCAGTATCAGAGGACCATACTGCAGACATTACAGGACATGCGGTTGTATGCCAAGTCAGTAAGTGCGAGTTCTGGCTTGACAGAGTGGCATTCTTGGGCCACATTGTATCTCAGAATGGTATTGAGGTCGACCCCAGTAAGGTCGAAGCAGTCAGAGATCGGCCAGTGCCTAATACCGTGACATAGATCCGTAGCTTCTTGGGATTGGCTGGTAACTAAAGAAAATTCATTCAGGGCTTCTCTTCTATCGCGGTGCCTATGACCGCCTTGACGAAGAAGAATGCCAAGTTTATCTGGGAATCTGAGTGCCAGGAGAGCTTTGACAGATTGAAGCTAGCAGTTACCACAACACCAATTTTAGATATGCCATCAGGGCAGGGAGAGTTTGTGGTTTACACAAATGCTTCGAAGCTCGGTTTGTGCGCGGTTCTGATGCAGCATGATAGAGTTATAGCATACGCTTCCAGGTAGATGAAAGTCCATGAGAAGAATTATCTGACTCATGACATCGAGCTAGCAGCAGTGGTGTTTGCTCTGAAGATTTGGAGACACTATGGTGAGAAGTGCATGATTTTTACTGATCAGAAGAGTCTGAAGTACTTCTTCACACAGAAAGAACTGAATATGAGACAGAGGATATGGCTAGAGCTAGTGAAGGATTAGACTGTGACATTAGCTACTACCTGGGTAAGGCTAATGTGGTTGCGGATGCTCCGAGCAGAAAGCACGCAAGGATTGCCCATATGTCGGTACAGAGACCGCTGTTGGCGGAGATTCGGAGATTTGAACTTGCGGTTTATGCTAGGGGCGATACCCCGAAGCTTGCTACTCTGATAGTACAACAGACATTGAGAGACAGAATCCAGGAAGGGCAGACTTCTGACGAGCAGTTGTAGAAGTGGAGAAAAAAGGACGAGGCTAAGGGCCAGAGAGTATGTAAAGTTGTAGACGACATAGTCAGATATAGGGACTGCCTATGGGTTCCTCACAGTGATTCTCAGAGAGCAGATGTCTTGAGCGAGGCACAAAGCACCCCGTACTCATCCATCCTGGGAGTACGAAGATGTATAAGGATCTTCAGTTGCTCTATTGGTGGCCGGGCATGAAGCCAGATATTCTGCGATTCGTTTCCGAGTGTTTGACTTGTCAGCAGGTCAAGGCAGAGCATCAGAGACCTGCAGGGAAGCTGAGACCACTTCTTGTTCCCGAGTGAAAGTGGAAGAACATCACCATGGACTTTGTGACAGGGCTTTCGAGGACTACCGAAGGATATAATTCCATCTGGGTAAACGTTGATCGGCTCACAAAATTTTCTCATTTTCTACCGATCAGGAAGAATTTCACCATGACTTAGCACGCAGAGCTGTACATCAGACAGACTGCACTCGATTCCAGTGTCCATTGTGTCAGACAGGGATATGAGGTTCACATCTGTGTTCTGGAAGAGTATTCACCAGGCATTGGGTACTAAGTTACTGTTCAGTACTGCTTTCCATCCTCAGACATACGAACAGTCAGAGAAGGTGATTCAGATTTTGGAGGACCTACTACGAGCTTGCATGATCTACTTCCAGGGCAGTTGCGAGCCGAAGTTACCTCTTGTGGAGTTCACATACAACAACAGTTATCAGGCATCGATCGGTATGGCTCCACACGAGGCACTATACGAGAGGAGATGTAGGTCACCATTTTATTGGGATGAGGTAGAAGAGCCTGCAGAGTTGGGTCCAGATATTGTCAGGCAGACAACAGAGTTAGTGGTTAGGATTCAAGACAGAATGAAGACCGCTCAGAGCCGTCAGAAGAGTTATACAGATCAGAGGCGGCGAGATCTTGAGTTCGCAGTAGGGGATAATTTTTTTGTGAAAGTCGTACCGATGAAGGGTGTGATGTGTTTCAAGAAGAAGGGCAAGCTTAGCCCTAGATTCATCGGGCCATTCGAGATCCTAGAGAGAGTCGGGACACTTGCTTACAGAGTTGCATTACCGTCTAATATGGCGGAAGTTCATAATGTGTTCGACGACTCTATGCTGCGGAAGTACATGTCGAATCCTTCGTATGTGCTGAACTATGAGCCACTCCAGCTGACACCGCACCTATCTTTCGAGGAGAAACCAATTCAGATACTGGACAGACAAGAGAAGAGGCTCCGGAACAAGGTGATCCACATTGTCAAAGTCAAGTAGCTGAATCATTCCAAGGAATAAGCCACATGGGAGACAGAGAACGAGATGAGGAGTCGCTACCCGGAGTTATTCTGTATGTTTTAATTTCGAGGACGAAATTATATTTTAAGGGGGAAGAGTTGTAAGGTCCAGGAAATTATATTTACGTAACTTGAATGCATACAATCTAGGACTTTATTTAAATTATGTGCTTATTTATTTTTATGCATTTTTTGAATAATTATTGCATGATAGGATATATTTAATGATTATTTTAAAAGTTCACGCATTAGGGTTTCTAGATGCATTTCGCGCTTGATCGAGGAACGAAGACCGGGGAATTAACAGAAAATTATTTTTATTACATGTTTAATTTTTATTAATTAATATGAGGTGTTTTATTGTGTTTTTCAAGAAATTGACTCTGTTGGGTATTTTTTCCCGTCAAAGGATATTTTTAATCGGTACGCAAATATAACGATCCGAAATACTTTTGAGGGTTCGGGTAACATTTTCAAAAACTTACCAAAACTAAATATTTCTTGGGAGTGTGTTTGGGCTTGATGGGTTTGTTTTTATGCTAGATGGGCTCAAAATCATTTTTTTACTTTGTAAAATAAAATTAGGGCCCATTATTACTTTTGCTTATTATTTAATCACTACAAAACATACCCTAAACCTATCCCCAACCCATCAGCCATCCACCACTCTCCCCTTCAGCAGACGTGCATGAATTTCAGTAGCTAAGTGCAGCAAATTTCGGTCGTAGACATTTCTTTCAAGAAACATTCCTTCGGCAATTCCCCGACTCTCGTTTCTTTGACCTTCTTGCTTAAAATACATCAAGGCACAATTTGTATCACTTCTTTACTCATCATTCACAATTAATATGCTGTTGAATGTGTTTGTGCATGAAAAACTCGTGATCTATTGCATATCATAGTTTTTGTATCAGTTTGGCACGTTATATGCGCTCTCATGTTTCCTACTCACGTTTTTATGATCCTTTGTTAAAGGGGCTGCTAATTTCATAATGCAAGGGGATGTACATGTCGTGTGTAAGGGTGGCTAAGTAATTGAGTTTCGATTTTTGTCAAGCTCAAAGTGGAATCGCTCGGGTCTAGAGGTTGTTGTACGTTTGAGGGCAAGATCGAGTGGTTTGGTTTGACAGCCGTGCATGGCTCGATTCCAGCCTTGAAGCCGACACCTTGGGTCCGTGGTAGGGCTGGTAGGGGGCTGGGAACGGCTGGTCACGGTCTAGAATTTAATTGAAGGAGCTTAGGTTGAGGGTGGTCTCGGCCGCGGCTAGGGTTAGGGGTTTTAGGGTGCTCGGGTGTTGTCGCGTTTGTGGGCTGCAAGTATCCATTGGTTGGGATCCAGTAGGGTCCAAGGGTGGTCTAGGTGAGATTGAGTCATGGCTGGTCCTATCGGTTGTGGGCTAGGACAACATTGGAAAGTTGTGTAATAGGGTTTGTAGAAAAAGGAAGGTGCGAAATTTCAGCAGCATGCTGGCCTAATATTCAAAAGTTTCGGGGGTCTAGTTTTGAGGTTTTTAAGGCCTTTTAGACGTTTATTAGGTGTGTTTTAAGTTTGGAATAAATTGGTTAAGTTTCGGGTCTATTCAGATTAAAATCGGGACTCCAATCCAAGTTTTAAAACTAATCGACTAAATTTTATAACGGGTTCGAGTTTACGTCTAAAAATGCTTATAAATATGTTTTGGGACGTTTTAAGAAGTTGGGTAAGATTCGGGTCGAAATTTAGAGGTCCAGGGGTAAAATGGTCATTTTGGGTTTCCAGGTGCAAAATGGTCATTTTGCACCCGGGGTGAGATTTTAGTCATGGCATTGCCCCGAGAACATATTTATCATGTTTTATATGTTTATGCACCATAGTTATGATTTTTTTATGTAATTACGAGAATATTCGGTTCATGCTTGGTTTCAAGGAAAATTTACGTATATACATGTTTTATTAAGTGGTGAACAAGATGATACGTTTTGAAGGATGAGATTTGGTTGTGACTAACACGATTATATGAGATATTATGAGCTGAGGCCAAGGCTCAGTGGACCACACTTTTCCGCACATCATGATTTCACGAGCTTTGTGCAAACATGATTGATTTTATACGGTTTTATGCTACATTGTTGATTTTAAGGATATTACTGGTTTTATTTTATTCATGCATTAAGGAGGGCCGAGTTGGCAATTTTTACATTACAATATTTTCCTTGTCGAATCTTCATGATAAATTTTTAAATGGCATATTTCTCAACAGGGTTGCATGCATGCAAAATATTTAAATGCTATTTTCGAAAAATAAGCTTGTCAAATATATATATATATATATACATATATATATATGTATATATATATTTTCCGCATTTTAAGTTAATAGACGTTTCATTAATTGTGCAAATGTGTTTGTTGAACTGAACTGAGAAATTATTGTCGTATAACTGACTAATGCTAATCAAGTTATACTTCAAATTCTCAACTAGTAAAACATCTTTAATAATAAAGTTACCATGTATAAGCTTACCCTTACTTACAGTTCTACCTTTAGAGTTGTCTCCAAAATTGATGTTTGGACCAGTGTACTTGATCAGTTGGGATAGCAAATTTGCATTCCCTGTCATATGTCACGAGCAACCCCTATCCAAGTACCAAATTGATTTTTTTGTTGTACCTGTCACCTGCAATCACACACAATATATAACCTTGGTACCCATATTTATTTGGTTCCTAAACTGATTAGTCCTTTAAGAACCCAAACTTAGATCAGTCTAACTGAATTACCAGTTGATGTGTTCCAAATTATTTTTCCCGGCTTGTGTGTTTTTAGGTGTGTGACGCTTGGATGAAATAATATGATTGTTAACCTTCTTCAACTTCTTGTTCACCTGATATCTATGTTGAACTGGCTTACAGTTGTAGCAATTGTAATAGCCAGTCCTAGAGTGCTGACTTTTGTAGCTGGACCGTTTAGATAACCAGTTTCGTGAATCAGTTGGACTCTCAGGGCTATATCAAATTCCAAACCGCTTAGCCTTGTTCTTATGTTCAATCGGTTGAACAATGGATTTACTTGGTTAAAAGATTCCATGTGCCACAATTGATTTCTCAAAAGTAATGTACTCTCCTTTGTGCTCATTCAACTTGGGCATAATATCACTTGCAGAGGTTTCTTCAATGCTATTGAAGCCTAAATAAGTTTTATCAGTAACTGATTTTTGCAGACTCTGCATTTCAGTCAGAGTGACTGATGACTTATTCCAAACTTGAATCATATCAGTTTTTCTTGAATTTTCAAGATTCAGCTGCTGAATAATAGATTGATTCTCACTCATTTCAGCTTTCAGCTCACAAATCTCCCTTTTAAGACTCAACAGTTCAAATGATTCATCAGTTTCAGTTTTATTGTCTTGGGATCAGTTTCTTTACTTTGGCCTTCTCAAATGAAGGAGCAAGCTTGTGATACTCATTCACCATGTCATGCAGAGTGGTAATGAGTTCTTCTCGTGTGAAATCAGTAGAGCTGAAGTCAAAGACATGTACACTAGTTGACTCCAGTTCTGCATTATTTGCCATAAGCAGTTAACCTCTTCTTCATCATCACTGGAGCTTCTTGAGCTCTCTAATTCGGACTTTTCACTATCAGTCTCTGCCCATTTCGATTTGATCTCTTCAGCTAGCAGGACATCGTGTTTCTTCTTGAATAATCTCTTATCATTCTTGTCTCTTCTTTTGTATTCAACTGATTTCTTCCCTTTTTCAGTTGAATGTTTGCTGTCCCTTTTTGGTTTAGGACAGTCAGCAATGAAATATCCTGACTTGCCACAATTATAACAGGAATTTGGTTCTTCCTTGGAGTGGTTTCTCTGATATTGCATTTCCTTGGTTTCTTCTCATGAATTTTTCAAATTTCTTCACAAATAATGACATCGTGTCATTACTTAATTGATCTGCAGTTTTCTCAACTAAACCAGATGGTTCCAGTTTGACAGCACTAAGAGCAGTTGTAGCTGCTGGTGTAGAAGGTTCTCCTTCTCTTGTTTGCAACTCAAACTCATAGGCCTTTAGATCAGCAAATAAATCGTGTAGTTCAATCTTATTCAGGTCCTTTGTTCTCTCATGGCCATGGTCTTAACATCCTACTCCTTGGGAAGACCTCGGACCACCTTCAGTGTAACTTCTTTGTTTGAATACACTTTTCCAAGTGCATTCTGTTCATTTATGCTGCTGACTCTCTCATCGTATTCATTCATAGATTCTCCAGTCTTCATTTTAATTTTATCGAACTTCTGAACAACAACTGAGAGTTTATTTTATTTGGTTTGTTCATTGCCTTCACAGAGCTGAATTAACTTTTCCCAGATTTCTTTAGAGTCTTGCACATCTTTATCTTGCTGAAAGTAATTTTATCCAGCGTTACGTACAAGATGTCTTTAGCCACATTTTCAAAATTGGCTTTTCTTTTGTCTTTTGCTTTCCATTCTTCTCTGAGCTTTTCAATGCAGTGTGGTGCACCATCAGTTATGGCAAAAGCAATGTTTGCTTTCTCAGTGATAACGTACCACATATCATCAACTCGTACAGCTAGATTAGCCTGCATTCTAATTTACAATCGTCAAATTATTCTGTGGAAAACATTGTAATTTTGTTGAAAGAAGACATGGTAATCAGTTTTGTAGAAAGGAATATTCAGGAACAAGATTCAACCACTCTGAAACCACTTATTAGGATTGGTTGGGAATGAAAAAGTCTTTAGAAGTGGGGGTTGAATAAACACTTGTCAACTTTCACAACCTTTTCGAATAATGAATCAATTTACTGATAAACTGAATTCAAGAATCTTTTTGTTGATGTCAATCAGTTAACTAATGAAAGTGCATAAATAAACTGAATGACAAATTGAATAAAACTGAAATTAAGGGAATCAAGATTTGTGGATGTTAGAATATTTCAAACACTCCTACGTCACCTCTTCTATCTCTAAGATATGATATTTACTAAAAGACTTTTATCTATACAAAGATTTGTACAAACACACTTCAATTTGGACTTAACAATGCCAAAACTGAGACTCTTAGTTTCAATACAATTTATCAGTACTCAACTTATGTGTAACTTCTTAGAACAATGATATTGTATCTATACAAGATCGAATAATACAACAATAAGTGTTTATGCTTTTAAGCTCAAAGTATAGCCTGAAAGCTATGAATGTGTATACTAAGCGTGACCTTTTGAGAGCTTCTAAACTTGAAAGAGTATATCTGCTTGATAATTTGGTAGCTTGATTGCTTGATTCCCTGATTACTTTTCTTTAGCTGATCTTCTCGGTTATTTATAGGCTTTGCTTCTAACGGTAATAGTGAATGCATTTTGAATCTTTATATCCGTTGTATAGCCATGTCAACATTTTTTTGAGAATCGTACACTGTATCTTTCTTAAAATGCAGAGTTCCCACTATACGTTGCAGTCTGCTCTTGTAAAATTGTTTGATAGCTACGTTCCTTAACTGATGACGTGTCACAACTGATTTATCAGTTGACATAGCCGATAGGATTAACTAATTGCTCTCAACTGACTGTAGTGTAATTGATCAGTTTCAACTGATCATCCAGTTGACTACGAAGTTCAGTTAGCTTAATTCAGTTGCCTTTGATTATAAACGCACTAATCTTCAGTTGGGGCAACTAATCAGTTTACGAATTTTTAGTTCAGTTACTTCAGTCTTCTTGATCAGTTGTGAAATCTTTTCACGCTCAATTTTTCAAACTCCGAAATTAAGTTTCCAACATTATATTAATTAGAGAATATGAAATTTGATAAGTAATAGAATATGGTCTATTACCATATTTCAACGTTTTATTTTCTTTGAAATTTTGATGTAATGTTAAAATTCGACTGAAATCTCGATCTGCCAAGTTGTAGGAAATTCTTAGGTAAATTACTCCTATAATTTTTCTTGCACATAAATTTTCTGAGATTGTTCTCAGTATTGAATCTTAAAGAATACCCATTTTGTTGGAATCAAAATTATGGCGTTTGACAAATTGCCAAATGATTATGCGAACCAACTGAATCTAGTAAATTGAACTCAGCAACTGAATATAGTAAACTGATCTACGCAACTGAAACGCGACTCAGTTATTCTCCTCACTAGTTTATTGCCCAGCAGCAGATTAATTCAGCTGAACACGTCATTAACAACCGACAGATAGTACCACTACAGTCTGCAACTATTAGTGGGACGTCGCATTTCAGAGGTCACAGAGTACGGTTGTCAGAAGAATAACGACGTGGCATATCAACGGATATAATATTCAAACAGCAGTTAATGTTACCGTTGAAATGGAAGCTTATAAATAGTTGAAGAGAGCAGCTGAGGAAAAGAAGGAACCTACAACGAAATTCCAATCTCTTTGAAGCTTGTTGTTACGCTGCAAAATTCTTTACTTGCATTCAAATATCGAAAGCTCTCGCTTACTTGTTATATCAGCAGCATTCAGGCTATACATTTGAGCTTAATAGCACTTTGTAATATCTGCTAATTCTTTTAAGTTGTGCTAAGTTCAGTCAAGGACTGTAAAAGCGTTTGTAACTAAGAGTTTCAGTTTTGACAGTGTTAAGTCCAAACTGAAGTGGGTCAGTACAAGTCTTGTATTTGATCAAAGTCTTTTAGTGGATATCCTATCTTCGTGATAGAAGGGGTGACGTAGGATTTATTCAAGTCTCCGAACATCCAGAAACAATTGTGTTCTTTACTTCAGTTATTATATTTCAGTTAGATATTCTATCTTTCAGTCAGTTCATATTCCGCAACTATTTTCTTCAGTTTAACTGATTGTCATTGACCGACGTGATACTTAGAGTCAGTTTGTAACCGAACTGAATCCAAATCTTCGAAGAGAATATAAAATTCGTGAAGTGTTTATTCAACCCCCCCCCCCCCCCTTCTAAACAATTTTCATCCTTCTAACCGATCCTTTCAAGTCGTATCAGAGCAGTTGTATTTCGTCTCAGAATATCTTACTCAAACTGTTCAGTATGTCTTCTTTTAACAAGATTCCAATGTTTTTCAGAGAGGATTTTGATGACTGGAAAATAAGAATGCAGGCTCACTTAGCTGCACAAGATGATGATATGTGGTACGTTATAACTGACGGACCCATGAAGATTTTGAATGCCAACACAGCTGTTGCCATTACTGATGGGGCACCTCATCGTATAGAAAAACCCAGAGAAGAATGGACGTCAGAGGATAAAAGAAAAGCCAATTTGGATAATGTGGCAAAGGACATACTATACAAGACGCTGGATAAAGTAACCTTCAGCAAAATCAAAATGTGCAAGACAGCCAAAGAAATTTGGGAGAAGCTGATCCAACTTTGCGAAGGGAACGAACAAACCAAAGAAAACAAACTTTCTGTTGCTGTTCAGAAGTTTGACAATATCAAAATGAGAGTTGGTGAAACGATGCATGAATATGACGAAAGAACCAGCTGCATCATCAATGAATTAAATGCACTTGGAAAAGTGTACACAAACAAAGAAGTTGCATTGAAGGTAATCAGAGGGTCTTCCCAAGGAGTGGGACGTGAAGACCATGGCAATGAGGGAATCCAAGGATCTGAACAAAGTTGAGCTTCATGTTCTATTTGCTGATTTGAAAGCTTACGAGTTTGAGCTGCAAACTCGAGAATGAGAATCTTCTACTCCAGCAGCCACGACTGCCTTAGCTGCTGTTAGAACAGAACCAACTTGTTCAGTTGAAAAAGCTGCTGATCAACTAAGCAATGATGCCATGTCATTGTTCATCAAAAAATTCGGAAGATTTATGAGGAAAAATCAAGGAAATTTTCAGAATAAATATCAAAGAAGCAATTCCAAGGAAGAATCAAACGCTTGCTACAACTGTGGCAAACCATGTCACTTCATTGCTGACTGTACCAAACCAAAGAAAGACAGTCAAGGCTCAACTGAAAGAAGAAAGAAACCATATGAGCACAAAAAGAGATCCTAGGATGATAAGAAGTTCTCTAGGAAGAAGCATGAAGTGCTCTTGGCTGAAGAGAGCAAATCAAAATGGGCAGAAACTGACAGCGAGGGGTCAGAACCAGAAACTTCATGCAGTTCTAGTGACAATGAAGAGGAAGTGAAATGTTTGATGGCTGGTGATACAGAACTGGAGTCCAGCAGTCAACAGGTATTTGACTTTAGCTCAACTGATTTTACAGAGAAGAACTTATTTCAACTCTGCATGATATGGTTAGTGAGTATCATAAGCTTGCCTTATCATTTGAAAAGGCTAGAGCAAAGCAAACTGATCCTATAGACAATAAGACTAAAACTGATGAATCAGTTGATATGTTGAGTCTGAAAAAAGAGATTGCTGAACTCAATACTGAAAGAAGCAAGGATCAATTAATGATTCAAAAGTTAATGCTTTTGAAATCAAAGCAAACAGAGCTTATTCAGGCTTGGAACAAATCATCTGTTGCATTGACTGATATACAGAACTCACAGAAATCAGTTACTGATAAAACTTGTTTAGGGTTCAGTAACCAAGATGAAATGTCTCCCAAAGATACTCGACCAAAACTGAATATAAATAAAGGGAAATACATTCACTTTGTCAAATCAGTTATGGTACAAGAACAACCGGAGCCAAGTAAACTGGTTGAACAGCCAACTGAAAGTATGAACAAGGGCAAAAGATGTGGTATTGGTTATAGCCCAAAAGTGGTAACTGATTCACGCAGTCAGCCACCAAAAGCTTTAGCAAAAATTATTCAAATGGCTACTCCAATTACTATAACAGGAAGCTAGTTCAGAAAAGATACTGGCTGAACAATCAGTTGAAAAAGGACAAATCACATGTTGTATCTTCTGCACACTATACACCAAGCACACACAGATCGGGAAAGACCATCAGGAATACAGCAACTGGACGGTCAGTTAGACTGATCCAAGTCTGGATTCCTAAAGGACTAATCAATTTTGGACCCAAATAGAAAAGGGTACCAGAATCTTACTTTGTGTGTGATTGCAGGTAACAGGTACAAGCATTGAATCAATATGGTACTTGGATAGTGGATGCTCACGACACATGACAGTAGAGTCAAACTTGTTATCTCAACTGGTTAAGTACACTGGACCAAACATCAGTTTTGGAGATAATTCCAAAGGTAAAACTGTGGGTAAGGGTAAGCTTATCCATGGTAACTTTATCATTAATGATGTTTTATTAGTTGAGAATCTCAAGTATAATCTGATTAGCATCAGTCAATTATGCGATAATGGATTCTCAGTTCAGTTTGACAAACATTCTTGTTCAGTTAAATGCTCAAATAATGAGATCATCTTAACTGGCAAACGGTGTGGAAATACATACAAAGTTAGTTGGAATGATCAACCTTATGCACCAGTATGTTTAGTTGCTTCAAAATTTTCTCAAAACTGGTTGTGGCATAAGAGATTAAACCACCTGAATTTCAAATCTATTGCATATCTGAGTAATCACGATCTTGTCACTGGTTTGCCCAAAATGGATTTTATCAAAGACAAAATTTGTCCAGCATGTCAGTTTGGTAAACAAGTAAAATCTTCTTTTAAAAACAAGGGCCGTAAATCCTCCTCCCGATGCTTAGAGCTGTTGCACATGGATCTATTTGGTCCAATACCGGTCATGAGCTTAGGGGGAATGAAATACACCTTGGTGGTTGTAGATGATTTTTCAAGATTTAATTGGGTTATTTTTCTCAAGACAAAAGACCAAACTGCTGCACAACTGATCAAGCTTTTCAAAAGATTATTAAATGAAAAATCAGTTGGTATTGATAGAATCAGATCCGATCGAGGAACTGAATTCATCAATCAAATTCTTTCAAATTTTTTAGAAAATACTGGAATTAAGCATGAGCTCTCAGCAGCTAGAACTCCTCCGCAAAATGGTGTAGCTGAGAGGAGAAATCGGACCCTTAAAGAAGCTGCTAGAACAATGCTTGCTGATTCAGGTATTTCTCAAAGATTTTGGGCAGAGGCAGTAAACACTGCGTGTTATACTCATAACAGATCAATGATTAATAAGAATCATATGAAAACACCTTATGAGATCTGGCATGGAAGAAAAAGTGTGGTTTCATATTTCAAAATATTCGGCTGCAGATGCTTCATTCTTGACAATGACAAAAATTATTTAAAAACTTTGATGCTAAATCTGCAGAAGGAATATTTCTTGGATATTCTTCGGTGAGCAAAGCCTATAGAGTTTTTAATAAAAACTCTTTGAATGTTGAAGAATCTATCCATGTTGTTTTTGAAGAAACTGTACTAACTGATAAGCCAACTGATCCAGTTGAGCTAGTGGATAGATTTACAGATATCAGTTTGGAGGATGATGATGAAGAAGACAAACATATCAATCAAAACAACCTCCAAACACCTGAACCAGAAGTATTAGATCAACCAGCTGAACCAGAAGCTGTTCCTAACGATCAGTTGATAGAGCAAACAAATGATATTCAGTTACCAACTGAAACCGCTCCAACTGAAACTGAAACTGAAAACATTCAGTTTCCCACAGAAGAAGTTGCTGACTCAGAAGCAATAAACGCTGAACTCAGATGGAAGAAATCACATCCTCCAGAATTGGTGATTGGTAATCCATCTGATCCAGTGAGAACAAGAAACCAGATGCTCAATCTATTCATTCACTCAGCTTTTGTATCACAACTGGAACCAAAGAAAGCTGAAGAAGCTCTTGCTGATCCAAACTGGATAAATGCAATGCAAGAAGAGCTAAATCAGTTTATCCATAACAATGTCTGGAACCTAGTTCCAAGACCAGTTTCAAAAACTGTTATAGGTACAAAATGGGTTTTCAGGAACAAACTGAACGAAGATGGTTCAGTTGTGCGCAACAAAGCAAGGCTAGTAGCACAAGGTTATAGGCAAGAAGAAGGAATTGACTATGATGAGACATATGCACCAGTTGCAAGACTGGAGGCAATCAGAATATTCCTTGCCTATGCTGCATTCAAAAACTTCAAAGTCTACCAGATGGACGTAAAGAGTGCATTTCTGAATGGCCAGTTGCAGGAAGAAGTCTACGTTGAACAACCTCCAGGTTTTATCAATCATCACCTTCCTGATCATGTCTACCATTTGAACAAAGTTTTATATGGTCTTAAGCAAGCTCCAAGAGCTTGGTATGACACTCTTTCAAAATTTCTAACTGATCACGATTTTTCTGTTGGATCAGTTCACAAGACTTTGTTCAAATTCTCCAAGAATGATCATATTCTACTAGTTCAAATTTATGTTGATGACATCATTTTTGGGTCAACTAACCCCAAATTACGCGAGAAATTTGCTAAGTTGATGCAGGAAAAATTTGAAATGAGCATGATGGGTGAACTGACATTCTTTCTTGGATTACAAGTGAAGCAACTGGAGTCGGGTACTTTCATTAGTCAAACTAAATACACAAATGAATTACTGAAGAAGTTTGGCATGGAATCGTGTTCAGCTGCAAATACTCCCATGAGTTCATCAGTAAAACTGGACACAGATCAAGGGGGAATATCAGTTGAGACGACGCTTTACAGAGGTTTAATAGGTTCATTATTGTACCTAACTGCTAGTCGTCCAGATATTGTATTTGCTGTTTGCATGTGTGCTAGATTTCAGGCAAATCCTATGCAATCACATTTTACAGCTGCCAAGCGTATTCTAAAATATCTAAAAGGCACACAAAATGTTGGGTTATGGTATTCTAAATATTCATCTTTCAATTTAGTTGGATATTCAGATGCAGATTATGCAGGATGTAAGCTTGATCGTAAAAGTACAAGTGGATCATGTCAGTTTCTAGGAGACAGACTGATCTCTTGGTTCAACAAGAAGCAAACATCCATAGCAACTTCCACAATTGAGGCAGAGTACCTTGCTGTTGGAAGCTACTGTGCTCAACTGCTCTTGGTTAAGCAACAACTGAGAGATTATGGAATTGAAGCAAAAGAATCACCCATATTTTGTGACAATACAAGCACGATTGCTATTACCTACAATCCAGTTCTTCACTCCAGGACCAAGCACATAGATGTCAGGCATCATTTCATCAGAGATCATGCCTTGAAGAAGGACATCAGACTGGAATATGTTTCAACTGATCAGCAAGCAGCTGATATCTTCACCAAACCATTGGCTGAGACTAAGTTTTCTCATTTTCACAATATACTTGGATTAATTGATTTATCTTTTTTTTTTTTTTGTTAATCTTTATCAGTAATCTTGCTTATAATTTTTTTTATGCATCTATTAAGGGGGAATATTGGTTTTAAGAGGTTAGCTGAGAAGACAAATGTTAGTCAACTCTCAACTGAAAGGACTCGGTCTTACAACTGATCGTTCAGTTGGGTATTTTACTAATCTTCTCATATAAGCTATCTAATTAACCATATGATATTCCAAATCAAGTGACGTGACTGTCTGCTATCTCATGATGAATTTTATCTTAAAACGTGGACGCATATTAACCGTTTAATTTGTACACACGCTTACAGCACACGTACACATGTTTTCATTCAAAATTTTCAATGGACTAACACGTGTCCAGAATTTGAATAGTCACATACATAAGTACCTTTCCCCGCTTAACTTCAGTTTCTTCTTACGCGTACATCACTTTTTAAGAGAAAACTCATACACTCCGAGCTTGTGTCTTGTAAAATTTCAGGTTTTCTAAATCTCAGAAATGGCAAATCAAATTCCTGCACACTTATTGAACTCTATAGCTATCAATTTTGAGTCAGCCCTATCAATCGGAGAAGCCGATGTGAAGAATGTTTTTCTGAAGCTTGAATCAGCAGGGTTGAAGACTTTCTTAGGGCAATTCTCTCAAGAAATATATCCAAAGGAACTTCAAGATTTCTACTCAAATGGATTTATCAACTCTGATGGAAACATCATCTCTACTGTCAACAATCACCTGTTGACCATCTCTGAAGATTCTCTTGGATAATTATTTTTGCTGCCTTCTGATGGGTTAGCACAACTTGCTGATGTCAAAGCATCTGATGTCGAAGAGATGCAAACCTTACTTTCTGCTGATGGACGGAAAATCAAAGTTTCCGATCCAAAGAAGGAGCTGAAGCATGAGGTTCAGTTACTGGCCGACATTGTAGCCAAGGGGCTATTGGCAAAGGCAGGATCCTTTGCTGCTTTAACTTTGGAGAAATTTCAAGCCATTAATATCATCATGGCTTGACAAAGACTCAACTGGAAGCACCTCCTTTTCAACATCTTGAAGAATATGTTCTCTTCCACCAAGCAGTCAAAAGGTTTTGCAATACATCTGAGCTATTTGATGAAGGTCAAAGGGTTAGTAACTGATGATTCCGAGAGATTATCTAAATTCAAAGTGTTCAATGCCAAGAATATTTTGCCACCAAAAACTAAGTTGGACATCTCTCCTGAAAAATTTGTTAAGATCAAAACAGATATTAGGGACGCAGCAGGCTGCTCCCAAATCGGTTAAGATTGCCAACTCTACCACAGAAGAAGACTTCAAAGCGCAAACTGCTTATCAGTGATTCTGATGTAGAGAAGACCCCGTCTCCTCCAATTGCCAAGAAACCACGGACACTGAAAACCAAACCTACTGCTACAGTTGAAGTCATACCAACTGATAAGGTGATGAAATCAAGAGCTCAACAGCCAATCCAGGCTGTTCCATTGAAGGCAATTCCAACTGAGGATCAGTTACCCTTGTTCACCATTCCTCCAAAGAGTATAATCACTACATCTAGTGATAAAACCAGACTTGCTGGAGTAAAAGCTCCACTTATTATTATTTCTCCTTACTCCCCTTTGCCATTTGCCAGACCAACAGGGGTTGTGCTCAGAGAAAAGATTGATGCAACTACGTCTGGATTAACCATTCCTCATATTTTGACTGACTCCAAGGGCAAAGGTAAAATACAAGAAGAGCCCAGACCTTCGAATGCCATTCAAACTCACATTGATCTAATTTGGCAAGAGGTCAATAAATTTGCTGAAGAGAAGCTCCAAGTTTTTGAAGAATGGGTAAATTTCAGAGTTTGGGTTTTTGCCAAGGACCTCAACAAAAAGTCTAAGCTGAAAAGATTTATTGCTCTAGAAAGAGTAGTGCTGAAGATGGTCAAAGCTTCTTCAATTTATCAAGCTTTGCAGAGGAAGAGGTATTTCTTTGATTTTTCAAGAGAAAAGAAGCTGAAGCAGATTGTTACTGAGTTTTGGCAAAATTTCAATCCCACAAGTCCAACTGCATTCAATGATAAAGCAGTCTATGTTCAACTAGAAGCAGATTTAATTGGACTACAAGCAGAAATTAAATAGTGGGAAATGGATCAACAACTGATCATCCCAGAATTTTCTCAAGAAATTGTGACTGAAGATCTAGCTGAACAATCAGCTGGAGAGCCTGATAAGGACACTACTGCTACCCTTTCTCAGAAAGCAGATGTATTCTCATCTTCAATTGCTCCACCTTCACTCTTGTCATCACCTCCTATTGATGATCCCAAGTTGTATTCAGAAGCTGAATTGACACTAGCTGATATTGAAGAAATTATTCAATCAGTGGTTCTAGAAACTTCCACCCATGAGCCCTTGTTAGTTGATCACTCCTCTGATCAAGCAGTTGAAGAGAATCCTATCTTAACTGAGGAGCCAGTTCAAGTTGTCATTTCTGAACCAAATGATCAAGCTATGATGTCTGTTCAATCACCAGATCACCACATTACTGAGAATCTGGAGGATCTATTGACTACTTCTGAAAATCCTCCAACTGTTGTGTCAGCTCGAATTTCAGGTGATCATCAGGCAGAAGCATCAGGTTCATGACCCTCTAGTTGAAGACCCTGCAAACTGTCACATTCAGCAGGAAAGCTCAAATGCTAATCAACTTCAGTCTTCACCTCCTCTGGTCCAAGCGGAAGTAATTGAAACAGATGTTCCAGCATCGACTATTGCTGCAACAATGATATCAGAAAGAACCATGGTGGTTTTTGATCGACTCTCTCAGGAAACTGGAGCGTCGGATCAGCCAAATCCTCACTCTGCCAAAGATCTTGAGTTTGCTCTTGAAGAGATTCAGGACATTCAGCATAATATACAGAGAGTGATTAATGATTTGTACAAAATTCAGCATACTCAACTAGAACATTCTCTGAAGCTAGAACATTCTGAAGCATTCAACTCAGAGAAACTGAAATCAATTCAAGCAGCCTTAACCTCTCTTTCTCAATCAGTGGACGCGATTCAAAAGAACAAAGGATTGGCTCAGAGTCTCTCCATCACTCAAGACGTTATCAGCAAACGAGTTGAAAATCTGGAGACGCTTGTAACAAGCAAAATAGACTTGTTGCAAACCACAATGCTCTCTGCCGTCTCTAACATATCCTCTTCTGTCAATCTCTTATCAATCGATGTTCGGAAATTATCTCTTCAGATGGGTTTATTTGACAAAAAGGGGAGAAGAGATTAAAGAGCTGCTAGATCAACAAAAGAAGAGCAGTCTTTGAGTCATTGTCAGTTACTCAATTCCATATCAAAACTTTTATGTTATCTACGATGAGTTGAGTTGTTCAGTTATTTTGTGCTTATTTTTGTCAAACACCTTAAAGGGGGAAATTGTTGGAATCAAAATTATGGCATTTGACAAATTGCCAACTGATTATGCAAACCAACTGAATCCAGTAAACTGAACTCAGCAACTGAATATAGTAAACTGATCTACGCAACTGAAACGCAAATCAGTTATTCTCCTCACCAGTTTATTGCCCAGCAGCTGATTAATTCAGCTGAACACGTCATTAACAACCGACAGATAGTACCACTACAGTCTGCAACTATTAGTGGGACGCCGCATTTCAGAGGTCACAGAGTACGGTTGTCAGAAGAATAACGACGTGGCATATCAACGGATATAATATTCAAACAGCAGTTAATGTTACCGTTGAAATGGAAGCTTATAAATAGTTGAAGAGAGCAACTGAGGAAAAGAAGGAACCTACAACGAAATTCCAATCTCTTTGAAGCTTGCTGTTACGCTGCAAAATTCTTTACTTGCATTCAAATATCGAAAGCTCTCGCTTACTTGTTATATCAGCAGCATTCAGGCTATACATTTGAGCTTAATAGCACTTTGTAATATCTGCTAGTTCTTTTAAGTTGTGCTAAGTTCAGTCAAGGACTGTAAAAGCGTTTGTAACTAAGAGTTTCAGTTTTGGCAGTGTTAAGTCCAAACTGAAGTGGGTCAGTACAAGTCTTGTATTTGATCAAAGTCTTTTAGTGGATATCCTATCTTCGTTATAGAAGGGGTGACGTAGGATTTATTCAAGTCTCCGAACATCCTGAAACAATTGTGTTCTTTACTTCAGTTATTATATTTCAGTTAGATATTCTATCTTTCAGTCAGTTCATATTCCGCAACTGTTTTCTTCAGTTTAACTGATTGTCATTGACCGACGTGATACCTAGAGTCAGTTTGTAACCGAACTGAATCCAAATCTTCGAAGAGAATATAAAATTTGTGAAGTGTTTATTCAAGCCCCCCTTCTAAACACTTTTCATCCTTCTGAACCGATCCTTTCACATTTGTTTATCGCATATAGCAATTTCAATAGGTGAATCTATTCCTTATTTTAAATTAGGTTTTATCATATTCTGGGTTTCTTCGATATGAATCCAGTACATGGTTCGTACTACTTCTATCTTGAGTTTTGTAATTCTTCATTAATTTATTCAGAAGGAATTAATAGCATGTCCACCCGATTTTCCGTAAGTTCCAATGGGATTTGCATTGCTCTTACTTTATAGATTAGATGATGTTTTTTGTTTCTTAGGCCAAGATTTCTTAGAATTGTTTTACCTATCCTATAGAAAATCATTGATATCTCTGTAGGCTAAGATTTTCCTTTATGATCTTTTGGACCATGTAATAAGATATTGTTGTCTGGATAAAGAAATCATACAAGTCTTCATATGTTTTGTGTCGAAATACCTCGTCTTCAGTTAGAATCTGATCTTGTCCATCAAATTCTTCTAGATCAATGATTTATTCTTATTCGTATATACTCTCTTCTGAAGGAATGTCTTCAAACTGGTATACTTGATCCAGATCTCGACAATAAATTGCTTCTTCAATAGCTGGAGTTGAGTTGAAGTGTTTTATTACCTTTCTATCATTTTCTGGAAAGTTGGTTGAAATATGACATCTTGCTTCACATGTCCAGCAATTACAATTTTTAAAACTTCTCAAACGCGTTTGAGCTCTTCTTATTGTTTTCTGTGTACGCCCGTGCATCGAAATGAGTTTGATGCTTGGTATAACACCCTACTTCTTGATGGTCAACTTCTTTTCCTAGATTTGTATGATCTGGCTTTTTATCGAGATCATATTGTTCTTGGTTTCTTAAAATTATTCCACTTCTGCCATAAGAATGAGATATAAAGCTCTTCTTTTTCTGCCTTTATGTCTTGCTTCCAATGATTGTTGGAAGATCATTTTCTTTATAACATAAAGGAGCACGTTTATTAATACCTCTTAAACGTTTATAATTTTTTTGTAATGCCATCATATGAACCCCATTCTTCCAATTTCTTTTGAGAAAAGAGTTCATTCGTGCCAAAGTATCTGGATTGCAAGAGACATATTCCCTAATTATCATTTTCTAATAGGATTTGACATTTTGACGAAGAAAAATTGCATTGCTATATTTACATTGACCACTAAATTTCATCTATGTTTAGTGAATAATATAATATATTCATCCACCAAACATATGTCATGTAATTTAAAACTATACAAAGCTTGAGTATATTTATTTTTCTTCTCTATGTCTCGATTATTAAACTAGTCTATCCCAATAATTTTTTATTTAAATAAGGTGTCCTTTCTCTCAGTTATCTCACTAAGAGATTCTCTAGCTAGGACTGACTCTTTGATTTCTGCCGAAGTCATGTCCCATGAAATTTTAACTGATTCCATCAAACTCATTTACAAAAGTGTAATGAATCATTCTTTGTAGATATCAAGTGTTAATGCTTCGATTCTCATAGACGATGTCTAGTAATCTATGAGATCTTCTCTATTTCAGAAATCCAGTATATCAAGAATAAGCATTAACCCATAAGGATGTACTAGTTGTAAAACCGACTTCTCATATGGTGTTTGTTGCAAAAGAATTTGATTTATCCTTGACTTTGTTCCCATTGAATGTTCCTCTCCACCTATATGGATAACTGTTTGGGGTCATATCATATTTGTATTATGACATCCCACACTTTGTCTTGGTGGTTTCATGGGAAGATGACCAAGTTATTGAGGGAGGTTTCCCCATGCTGTATTCGTCTTCAAATCTATGACCTTGAGATTCGTAAAAAACTCTGCAAGATCTTGAAGATCTTCTAGAAAAATGTGAGAACCCGAATTTAATTATTCAATATTTGGCCAGAATTAGAAATAATTATTTTAAAGTGATAAATTTAAACAATTAATTCAAATAATTTAATTGTGTGTTAAGAATATGTATTAGAAAATATCAAAATTTTAGTAGATATTAAAATACATATCGGAGTTTTATAGCTCGGGAGTTGTAATACTTGAACCGAGTCACATTCTAGCAATTGGGCTAAATCATTGGATACATGTACATATAAATGTGTAATGTGAGAAGGAAGCCCATTTCATTTCCTCCTCAAGCTTCTCGCCTCTTCTCTTTGCATCCATTATCTTCTCCATAGTTAGAAGCTTCTCGCCGCCCCTTGCTGCCAGTTAGCAGGTCGCTGGAGTTTTCCCAAGTAATTCCAGTAGTTCCTCAGCTCTCCTTACCATAATCATTGTAGAAAAGCTTGTTCCTACTTCTACCATGTTTCGCTGGAGTATGTAAAGGCAAATTCTAGCTTCATCTCAGTTTTGAAGACTGACACCCCTGATGCAGATGTGCAGGACCGAGGGCGTATTTGACATGTCACACCCCTGGCACATGTGGCCAAAGTTGTTGCTATCGTTTCTTTGGATCAAGTTTGATACCCGAGATTATTGGTACCCTACATGCATTGCATTGCATTGATTTCATTACATATCATTTATTTATATTGTAATTTATTTGATCTTCGTACTGGGGTTTGACCCCTGTCCCTCGGGGCTGCTGTGGTTTGTTTTGTGATTCCATAATAGGTTATATAGGTGGATCTGATGCAGCTGGCAGAGCGTTTGCCAATGGAGCCCAGTGAGTCGGTTTGAGTTGGGAGTTCCCAGATATTTATACCATATATATTGAGTCATTTTCCGAGAAGATGCCTCGTGTATTTGTATGGTTGTATTATTGAGTGTTGGATCATATTTGGTGTGATCGAGCCTGGATGGCTCTGCGTACGATTGGTATTATGTTTGTTTTATGGGATTTTCGAGTATAAATGTTTTATTGTGTTGTTTTGGAATTTTTGATATGTCCTATTTACGGGGAGGTCATGTCAAAATTTCTTTAGGCCCAAAATGGAAATTTTTTACTTGTTTACGCTAATAAATACTGGTTGTTTGATAATTAAAAATCAATCAGGAGAACGGACCCTCACAAAAAATACTTTCTATAGTTTTCATCGGCTTAATTTCTTTTCTGAGACAGTGTTACCCCGATCGATCTTTTTTTTTTGTCGGTCAAAGGTTTTGGCATTAGCTTGTCCTTCTCTTTTTGGCGTAACAAGGGTTTAGTATCAAAAGATGGTGCTAACCTTACTTCTAAGATTCTTTTACTAGAACTTGGATATTGTTTCAGAATTTGGATTCTTGTTTGAATATCCTTTAATTTTCCAAGAATTTCTTCTTATTTTTCAAAGATTTTTTCAATTTTTTGTTGTACATAATATAACTGATTTTCAGTAGTTCTTTACCGTCTTTTAGATTTCTCTAAGATCTCCGGATAGTTTAAAGAAATTCGGGACTATTTCTAGGAACCTATTATTTTGAATCATAAGTTTACCTTAGGATTTCGATGTATTCCTGTTTCCTTCTAATGTCTAACATTGGTTAGCTCTTCTTATTAATTTTTCAAAGTATTGGAATAAGTCATACAATTATTTAATGTAACGTCTACTATTTTAAAAATACGAAAAAATATATATTTTTTTATAAAGCTCACATTTTGAAAATAAGCATTTGAATAAATTGCATACATGCAGTCCTACTGAAAATATCATTTAAAAATAGTCGGAAGTAATTACCAATAAAATATCACGGGAAATAAGCGAGTAAAAATTCTAACATCCAAAAGTGAAAACAACAGCATATAAAAATATTCATATTCTCTCAATATCATAAAATCATAAATGTGCGGAAAAACATGAGGTCCTCGGGTCGTGTCGCCCCACCAGGTCTGCCTAGTCAGAGTTCAACACCTCCAGTTTCCTCGATACCAAGCTCACCTGCATCACACACGTCTAGTGAGTGTAAAGACTCAACACACCTATACCATAAATAACAAGTACATATACATAGCACACAGCAGTGAAAAATATCATACTCAACATATCTTTAATGAACTTTAAAAGCGTAATGTAAACGTGTTATATGAAATCAGTGACGTGTCAAAACAGTTCATCGTTCATCATCATTCATCATTCATCATTTATCATTTCTTTTGGTGAATTCAGTTCATTAGAGGTGACTATCGTACATAATTATTTACGATAGATCCATCATACATAGAACCGTGGTATCCGGCGGCTGTCGGACATCAATGACAGGATTACACATCCACTATGCCTAGGCCTCATCATCATCATTTACATATATGTCTTATGCATTTACATATACCTCGATAGCCACAACTAATTTTTATCGTTCAAAACATCATCATTTCCATCACTTATAAAAATCATGCACATGTGCATTTTCTTTAAATCCAAGCATGCAATGTATATTTTCATAAAATCGTAGAAATCATGATCATGATACATAAACAATTAAAACATGATAAAATAATGCTCAGGCGCTGCCAGGACAAAAATCTCACCCCGGGTGCAAACTAACCATTTTGCCCTGGAAACCCAAAATTACCGTTTTACCCCTTGACCTCCAAATTTGACCCGAGCTTACATAACTCCTTAAAACAACCCAAAACATATTTAAAAACATTCCTAGACATAAATTCGAGCCTGATTGATAACTTATTTGATTCGTTTTAAAACATGGACCGAGGTCCCGGATTTAACCCGAATCGAAACGAAACTTAACCAAATTTTCCAATTTACGTACCACCACTAAACACATCCTAACAGGACCTAAAACCTCAAAACCAACTCCTTAACAATCGAACAAATCCCTGAAAAGCTGCTGGAAATTTCGCTCTTCCTAAATTGCACCCTAATGCACTCACATTCCAAAAATCACGATGCTAGCCTACCCCCGACCGTACCAGTCATGAACCAACCTACCCTAGACCTAGACTAGACCTTACTTGACCTACTTGAGCCATGGTCATAGCCCCATGCAGCCTACAAGAGCCAAGATCGCTAGGACCCCAAAACCCCTTCACTCGAGTTTCACTCATCAACGCGTGCGACTGGCCATTCGGTTGGTTCTAGCAGTGGTTGGCCCTCCCTGGGCCATGACTCAGACCCACAAGGGTCTGGTCCAAGCCTTGGTTCAGCCTTCAAACCGCCTGTTCCATCCCATAACTGAACCACAGCCCCATCCGATCACATCCACGATACAACCCCTTGATCTTTCCACCAACAGCAACGACGATTGGTGTTAACCCTAAAACCACATCTTGACACCATTATCAATCTCTTAACAACCCGAAAACCGCAGCCCCTTGCACATAAATAAGAAAACGTGAGAGTTGAACAAGAAAAACGCAATAATCACATGTAAACCGAAATATTTTTCATGTACTAGGCTAGATCAGAATTTTTCATGCATAAATACGTTTTCCAGCACATAAAACGTGTATGATGCCTAAAAAATTATACAAAGCATTCCTCGATGTTATAGATGCGAGGAGATCGAAGAACGAGTGGTGGGTGAATTTTTCTGGGGTGGCCGAAGCTCTTGCTGTTGAGGAATTGTTGAAAATGTGAGAAAGCTAAGTGGAGGTGGAGGTGTTGGCCGAATGAGAGCTTAGGTTTAGGTTAAATGGAGTCTATGTAATAATTAAATAGTAATTTAGTAGATAATGGGCCCTAAATTGTAAATTAAAAGTTTAAAAAGAGTTTTAAGCCCAATAAGCTTAAAATTAGGCCCATTAAGTCCAAACACAATCTCAAAAATATTTCGTTATGGTAAGTTCTGGAAAATATTAGCCGAACCCTCAAAAAATCCCTCGATTCGATAAAATTTACGTATCGTTGAACAATTTGCTCTGGCGGGTAAAAATACCTAACAAGGCCCATTTCTTGAAAAATACCTTCAAAACACCTTATATTAATGATTAAAAATTAATCATGTGATAAAAGTAATTTTCCAGAAAATTACCCTGTCTTTGTTCCTCGTTCGAGCGCGAAATGCACCTAGAAACCCTAATGCATGAATTTTTAAAATTTCATGAAGTAAATCATATCATGCAAGAATTATGCATAAAATGAATATAATAATTAAACACATAAATAATTAAAAATCCTAGATTGCATCATTCAGGTTACGTGAATTAAATTCCTGGACCTTACAACTCTCCCCCCCTTAAATAAAATTTTGTTCCCGAAATTTATAATGTACCGATTAACTTCGGGTAGCGACTCCTCATCTCGGTCTCGGTCTCGGTCTCCCAAATATCCTCCTCCTCGGAATTATTCATCCACTTGACCTTGACCATCTAGATCACTTTGTTCCGGAGTCTCTTCTCCTGCCTGCCCAGTATCTGCGTGGGTTTCTTCTCGAATGACAGGTGCGGTGTCAGATGAAGTGGCTCATAGTTAAGCACATGTGAAGGATTCGACATGTACTTACGCAGCATGGAGACGTAGAACACATTATGAACTCCTGCCAGATTCGGCGGTAAGGCAACTCTATACGCAAGTGTCCCCACTCTCTCTAGGATCTCGAAGGGTCCGATGAATCTAAGGCTGAGCTTCCCCTTCTTCTCGTACCTCATCACACCCTTCATCGGTACGACCTTCACGAAATAATGATCCCCTACTGTGAACTTAAGATCTCACCGCCTTTGATCCTCAAAACTCTTCTAAAGTCTCTGCGCAGTCCTCATCTTGTCCCGAATCCGGGCCACTAACTCTATTGTATGTCTGACAATATCCGGACCCAACTCTGCTCGCTCTCCTACCTCGTCCCAATAAACTTGCGACTTAAACTTTCTCCCATACAGTGCCTCATATGGAGCCATAACTATCGATGCCTGATAACTGTTGTTGTAGGTGAACTCCACAAGTGGTAACTTCAGCTCCCAGCTGCCTTGGAAATCGATCATGCATGCTCGGAGTAGGTCCTCTAGAATCAGAATCACCCTTTCTGACTCACCGTCTGTGTGAGGATGAAAAGCAGTACTGAACAGTAGCTTCGTACCCAATGCCTGATGGAGACTCTTCCAGAATGCAGACGTGAACCTCAGATCTCTGTCTGACACGATGGACACTAGAATCCCGTGCAGTATGACTATCTCTCTGATGTACAGCTCTGTTTACTGAGTCATGGTGAATGTCTTCCTCATCGGTAAAAAATGATCTGATTTAATGAGGCGATCAACAATCACCCAGGTGGCATTGAATCCTCCAGTAGTCCTGGGAAGACCTGTCGCAAAATCCATAGTAATGTTCTCCCATTTCCACTCGAGAATAGGGAGTGGTCTCAGCTTCCCTGCACGACTCTGATGCTCTTCTTTGATGTGTTGACAAGCAAACACTCGGATACGAAACGCAGAATATCTCGCTTCATGCCCGGCCACCAATAAAGAGTCGGTAGATCCTTATACATCTTCGTACTCCCTTGATGGATGGAGTACAGGGTGCTGTGGGCCTCGTTCAAGATATCTGCTCGAATGGAATCACTGTCAGGAACCCATAGGTGGTCTCTATATCTGAATATGTCATCCACCACTGTATACAGTCTCTGGCCCTTAGCCTTGTCCCTCTGGCTCCACTGCTGTAACTGCTCGTCAGAAGTCTGCCCTGCCCGGATTATGTCTCTCAGAGTCGGCTGTACTATCAGAGTAGCAAGATTCGGGGCCTCGCTCTGGCATAAACTGCAAGCTCAAATTTCTGAATCTCATCTTATAGCGGTGCACTAACAGATGAGCAATCACTGCGTGCTTCCTCCTCAGAGCGTCTGCAACCACATTAGCCTTACCCGGATGGTAGGTAATGTCACAATCATAATTTTTCACCAGCTCAAGCCACCTCCTCTTTCGTATATTCAGCTCCTTCTGTGTGAAGAAGTACTTCAGGCTCTTATGATCTTTGAAAATCCTGCACTTCTCCCCATACAGGGAGTGTCTCCAGATCTTCACGGCAAATACCACTGCTGCTAGCTCGAGGTCATGAGTAAGACAATTCTTCTCATGGACCTTCAGCTGTCTTGACGCGTAGGCTATCACTCTATCCTGCTGAATCAGAACTGCGCCCAAACCAAGCTTTGATGAATCTGTATAGACCACAAGGTCTCCCTACCCTGATGGCATAGCTAGTACTGGTGTAGTGGTCAACGGTAGCTTCAGTCTATCAAAGCTCTCCTGACACTCAGGTCCCCAGATAAAATTGGCATTGTTCCTCGTCAAGGCGGTCATAGGCACCGCAATAGAAGAGAAGCCCTAGATGAACTTCCTGTAATAGCCTCGACCTCTATGCCATTCTGAGATACAATGTGGCCCAAGAATGCCACCTTGTCAAGCAAGAACTCCCATTTGTTGAACTTGGCATACAGTCGTCTGTCCTGTAGGGTCTGCGGTACTGTCCTCAGGTGCTGACTGTGCTCATCCCTGCTCTTCGAGTAGATCAGGATATCGTCAATGAAAACTATGACAAACTGATCCAAGTATGGCTAAAACACGCGATTCATGAGATCCATGAAGGTCGCTGGCGCGTTCGTTGGTCCGAAGGGCATCACCATAAACTCATAGTGCTCGTAACACGTCCGGAAGGCTGTTTTATACACATCTGACTCTCTCACTTTCAGCTGGTGGTAACCGGATCGAAGATCTATCTTTGAGAAAACTGATGCTCCCTGCAGCTGATCAAACAAATACTCGATCCTCGGCAATGGACACTTATTCTTGACTGTGACCATGTTCAGCTCTATGTAATCAATGCACAGTCGCATGCTGCAATCATTCTTCTTAGCAAAAAGAACTTGTGCGCCCCAAGGAGAAAAACTAGGGCGAATGAAACCCTTATCTAACAGATCCTGAATCTGATCCTTGAACTCCTTCATCTCTGTAGGCGCTAACCGGTAGGGTGCTTTAGAGATCGGCACTGTCTTTGGCATTAGCTCAATAGAGAAGTCCACCTCTTTGTCTAGTGGAATTTCTGAGACATCGTCAGGGAAAACGCTGGAGAACTCCCTGACCACATCGACTTCCTCTGGCCTCTGATCGATTGGATCAGACACTGATACAATACTGCCAATAACACATGGCAGCCTCTCCTCATGAGCTTCCTCGCACACAAGCAGCAAATGATGTGCGGCATCTGCTGATGTCTAGCTGCCTAAAAAATAAACAGGTTCCCACTTGGCGGTCTGACTTACACTGACCTATGTCAAAAATCTATGACTGCACCATGAGAAGATAGCCAGTCCATACCTAAGATAATGTCAAACTCTGGTAATGGTAGCACTATCATATATGCGTGCACCGTATACTTCTGTAACTGGAGCTCCAATTTCTTCACTATCAGATAAGTGAACATCTGATCTCCGGATGGGATCGATACTCTAAACCCTGAATCCATCGCTACTGGTATGATTCCTAGTCGCTTGACGAAGGATTCAAATATAAATGAATGCATAGCCCCTGAATCTAGTAATGCATGCGTAGCTACACCTGCAATAGATATCCTCTCTGTGACAAAACATATCATCAAATCTAATAGTGTCGAACTTAATGAATTTCTTATCGGCAATTAACCCAAAATCCTCAAAAATCACTTAATTACCCAAAACATCGTTCCCAAAAATTCGAAACTAATCCCCAAAAAAATCGAAATTGCAACTTAACTCCTTAAAGTTCGAAAATTGCAAAATGACACCATAAAAATCATTGGTTGATAAAATTGGTTCTCAATCAAACAATTACATTATTAGTCCAAACTAGGTAGAACATGCATCCTAAATCCTTCTAAGTTATGAATCCCAAAAATAAATCCTCATACAAGCATAAAATTCATGCAATTGTACGGTAAATTAAAATCTTAACCAAAAGGGTTACCAGTAATCAGTGTCGAGTCTGGCTTTGCATCGGCCTCCTCGGCATGCATCACATAGGCTCGGGCAGTAGTGGGGCCCGTGATCTTTGGGCAGTCCGCTGCTTTTTGGCTTTCCAATCCACAAACGAAGCATCTGAAGGTCCCCATAAGCACCTGCCGACATGGAACTTGCTGCACTGTGGACATGGCTGCCGATCATCTGGCTTAGGCGCCCCTGGGGCCTGAAGAGGTCTCTGCTATTCGTGAAAAGGATTAGTTACAGTGCCCGGATGCGCAACAGAATCTTCGAAAAATCATATTTTTCAAGCAAGAAAAACCGAGCACCTCATATGTTGTGTAGCAAATAACAAAACACAAAAATGTCATACATAGTGTGTTAAGAATTTTTACCTATCAATCACAAGGATTGATTTTTGTCTCCATTCAAGTTGTAAACAACTTGGCTCTTGAAGGGTTGACCCAATCTACAAGCTTCCAAGAGCACACCTTGCTCAAATGAATTCTTTCCTTCAAATTAGGTCCACCACTAACTAGGAAGATCCCTTCTAATTTTGCACTAGAAAAATTAGAAAATTTTTCTTTGAGAAGTGTAGGCTTTCCTCAACTATTGAAGAAGCAAAAAATTTGAGGAAATTGTTCAAGAAATTTCGGCCATCACATGGGGGAGGAGAGAAGAGTGAGTTTTCTTGGAGTATGAAAAAGTTAAAGTGCATGTGAGACACATGCCTTATTTATTGAAAAATTTGTCTCCCAACTCTTCACCTCCCCATGCATATTATTTGGACTTGTAACATTTACAAAGTCCATGGACTTTTATTTAAATATCTCAAATGAATTTGAGATTAATTAAATATTTACTTGAATTTATTCAAGCCCACTAGTTGAATAATTATTTCCAATTGGGCTCTTCAAGACCTAATATTATTTAATTAATTCAACACTTAAATTAATTTAATTATTTGGACTCTATTAGGTCCATTAGTGTTTAATTAATTCAACACTTGAATTAATTTAATTTAGTCCATAATAATGTTTAGGAAAATCACAATTTTCAAATAAATTATTTATTTGAGTCATCTTTTAATTTAGGAACACTTTCACAAATTAAAAGTTGCATTCCCCATAATCCTCTTATAGAAGTCATACATCTATTTTTATTTAAACTCTTTTATAAGCCGTTCAATGCATTGAACTATTTTTACTTCTCAACGGGATCTAGAAAGTTAGCACTTGTGCGACCCTCAATGGTTCATTGATACAACTAGCAGTGGGTTCACATCTCTATGTGATTCGGGACTAAACATGTCCTTATATGAGCATACCCCAGTTGCTCCATTCTTACTTATCAATTCCTTGATAATAAGAACGTCAGAACTCAAATCTGATAGTACCCAACCAATCATGTTAAACGCCCAAAAGCATTGCTTACATGATTCCCTAGGTATCAAATGATAGTGCCTGCAAGAACCATTCTAATATGATTAGCATATAGTACGGTCCCTTCAACTCATATATCCCGACCGATTCGAAAACTATTGGTATATTGACAGCTGTCATGTGTCATGTCGTAGTTGCATCGATGGTGTAATCTAATAAACCACTTTCTTAATTACCACCAACACTCTGATCAAGGATTTCAAACTACATACACATGAAATCACATAGGATATCCATACCCCGAAGGTAAGCGATGAATCCCCGACTACAATGCATCGACTCCTATATATTTCGACAAAACACCCAACCTTGCCATCTGATGACCCTATATGAGTCGGTAAACAAGTCAAAGTGCAATGCTAGCATATAGAGTCTCAATGTTGTCCCGGGTCATAAGGACTAATGGTGTACAACCATAAACTAGGACATTTCCACTCGATAAGTGAGAACCACTTGAAAGTCCTTTATGGAGGGTTGTTCACTGCACTCTACAAGGAGCACCTATCTGCATGCTCGGACATCATAATGTCCCCTACCAATGAAATATGGTACTCACATCGTAGATACTAGTCTCAAACTCGAGCGGTCTTTATCCTTCTTAGCGGCGGCTGAATCGACTAGGAACTGTTTAGAATATACAATATTCAAAATATGAATTTCATGATACTCATCATATGAGCATCTCATATTCTTTCTACTATTTGTATATTCAAGGACTTTATCTATGCAACAAGCATGGCTATACAGATAAAGATGTGCCAAAACAATAATTTCAAATATTATTAAAATAAAGATTGTTTATACATAGAGTTTCAATGTGAACCCTCGGCCAACACTTGGCTCGATGGGCACTTACTCTAACAGTTGGGGCCTCCTAAACTGACCCTGGGGCTTCTGCTGCCCCTGCTATCTCGGTGACCCTGAGAACTGTTTATTTTGAGGCTCGGAGCTAGACTGTGTCTTATGCCGCTTCCTCTGCATCTCGAAGTCTATATCCCGCTGAGCATGCCCCAGTCGAAATTGCAGATGAACTCCGTTAGAGATGAGTCCCCCTGGCGGAGACTCATAAACTCTCTCGTTTGACGGCCCCCGATGTCAGCTGGAAAGTATTCCAAAAGAACAACTCCTTGAACCTGGCACATGTAAGGGTATCCAAGTCCACAGCATGAGCGGCTCCCTCTCACAAAAGGGACGCATCGTCTCTCAACATATAGATGGTGTACCTGGCTCGGTCACCATCTCTCATCTGAAGATACTCAAAGTGTTGCTCTAGAGATCGAATCCATCCCTCTGCTATAAACGGATCGGTAGTGCCCCCAAACTCCTTCGGGTTAAGTCGCTTGAACTGCTCAAAAATGTCCATATGCGACCTAGGAGCCTGCTGTACCTGCTCCAGTAGCCTAGCCATACCCTCCAGAATTCCGGTAGCTAGGTCCCCTGGCGGTGGTGGTAGATGTCCCCTTCCACCTCCAGGAATCTCATCTTTCCTATCTGTACTCGTAGCATGTTCTGGAGACATATCTGAATACAGTCCAATTTATAAACGTAACGCATCATACAATTAATCTAGTTTTTAAAATAATAAACCTTAAATCGTAAATGCAGTTAAACATGTACATTAAATCATTGTAAAGCGTAAATCATAAAAACATGCAGGTGATAACAGTAAATCATTTTAAACATTTAAAACATAAAAGCTTACAGACTTGAGGTTTTGAAGACTGAGCTGCAGAAGCTGGCGGCGGCACAACCCTATACAAGACCCTTTCTCTGATACCAACTGTAACGTCTGCTATTTTAAAAATGCGGAAATATATATTTTTTTTATAAAGCTCACATTTTGAAAATAAGCATTTGAATAAATTGCATGCATGTAGTCCTACTGAAAATATCATTTAAAAATAGTCGGAAGTAATTACCAATAAAATATCACGGTAAATAAGCGAGTAAAATTCTAACATCCAACAGTGAAAACAACATCATATAAAAATACTCATATCCTCTCAATATCATAAAATCATAAATGTGCGGAAAAACATGAGGTCCTCGGGTCGTGTCGCCCCACCAGGTCTGCTTACTCAGAGTTCAGCATCTTCAGTCCCCTCGATATCAAGCTCACCTGCATCACACACGCCTAATGAGTGTAAAGACATAAGACACATGTACCATAAATAAGAAGTACATAACCATAGCACACAGTAGTGAAAAATATCATACTCAATATATCTTTCATGAACTTTAAAAGCGTAATAGAGACGTGTCATATGAAATCGTGATGCGTCAAAACAATTCATCATTCATCATTTATCATTTCCTTTGGTGAATTCAGTTCATTAGAGGTGACTATCGTACATCATCATTTATAGTGGATCCATCATACACAGAACTGCGGTACCCGGTGGCTGTCGGACATCAGTGACAGGATTACCCATCCATTGTGCCTAGGCCTCATCATTATCATTTAAATATGCGTCTTATACATTTACATATACTTCGATAGCCACAAATAATTCCCAACATTCAAAACATCATTATTTTCATCACTTATAAAAATATTCACATATGCACTTTTCTTTAAATCCAAGCATGCAACTTATATTTTCATAAAATCTTAAAAACCGTGATCATGAAGCATAAACATTTAAACATGATAAAATTGTGCTCATGGCGCTGCCAGGACCAAAATCTCACCCGGGTGCAAAATAACCATTTTGCCCCTGGAAACCCAAAATTACCGTTTTAAACCTGGACCTCTAAATTTGACCCGAAGCTTACCAAACTCCTTAAAACAACCCAAAACATATTTACAAACATTCCTAGACGTAAACCAGAGCTCGATTCATAACTTATTTGATTCGTATTAAAACTTGGACCGGGGTCCCGGTTTAACCCGAATCGAACCGATACTTAACCACATTTTCCCCTTTACGTACCACCACTAGAACATGTCCTAACAGACCCTAAAACCTCAAAACCAACTCCTTAACCATCGACCAAATCCCTGAAAAGCTGCTAGAAATTTCGCCCTTCCAAAATTGCACCCTAATGAACTCACCTTCCAAAAATCACGATGCTAGTCTACCCCCGACGGTACCAGTCATGAACCAGCCTACCATAGACCTATACCAGACCCTAATAGACCTATTTCAGCCGCGGTCACAACCCCGTGCAGCCTACAAGAGCCACGATCGCTAGAACCCCAAAACCCATTCACTCGAGTTTCCTTCCTCAACGCGTGCGGCCGGCCATTTGGGTGGTTCCAGCGGTGGTTGGCCCTCCCTGGGCCATGACTAAAACCCACCAGGGTCTGGTCCAAGCCTTGGTTCAGCATTTGCACCACCCGTTCCATCCCCTAATCGAACCACAGCCCCATCCGAGCACATCCAGGATACAACCCCTCGATCTGTCCATCTACAATAACAAGATCGGTGTTAACCCCAAAACCACATCTTGACACCATTATCAGTCTCTTAAAAACCCGAAAACCGTAGCCCCTTGCACATCAATAAGAAAACATGTGAGTTGAACAAGAAAAACGCAATAATCACATATAAACTAAAATTTTTTTCATCTACAAGGCTAGATCGAATTTTTCATGCATAAATACGTTTCCAGTTTATAAAACATGTATGATGCATAAAGAATTGATATAAAGCATGCCTTGATGTTATAGACGCGAGGAGATCGAAGAACGAGTGTCGGGTGAATTTTTCCTTGCAAGAAATGGGGTGGCCGAAGCTCTCGCTGCTAAGGAATTGTTGAAAATGAGAGAAAGCTGAGTAGAGGTGGAGGTGTCGGCCGAATGAGAGCTTAGGTTTAGGTGAAATGTAGTTTAAGTAATAATTAAATAGTAATTTAGTAGATAATGTGCCCTAAATTGCCAATTAAAAGTTTAAAAAGAGTTTTAAGCCCAATAAGCTTAAAATTAGGCCCATTAAGCCCAAACAGAATCTCGAAAAATATTTCGTTATGGTATGTTCTTGAAAATATTATCTGAACCCTTAAAAAGCCCCGATTCGATAATATTTACTTATAGCTGAAAAATATGCTCTGACGGGTAAAAATACCCAACAAGGCCCATTTCTTAAAAAATATCTTTAAAACATCTTATATTAATTAATAAAAATTAATCATGTGATAAAAATAATTTTCTTGAAAATTCACCGGTCTTCGTTCCTCGTTCGAGCGCGAAATGCATCTAGAAACCCTAATGCATGAACATTTAAAATTTCATGAAATAAATACTATCATGCAAGAATTATGCATAAATTGCATAAAATAATTAAATGCATAAATAATTTAAAATCCTAGATTGCATGCATTCAGGTTACGTGAATTAAATTTCTGGACTTTACATTTAATCTCAAATATTTGTTCGGATCCATAATTTTTTTTAGAAAAATCACCTCCTCAAATATTTAATTACACGATAATAATATTATTGTATGTTTGAAATTATTTTAACTCGACTCTGATACTATTTCTGGCTCATTTATAAAATCAATGATATTTTTTATCATA